>NC_047659.1:31201420-31507670 GCF_011762505.2 Arvicanthis niloticus | reverse complement strand
TTTTTATTAGATATTATATTTACATTTCAGATTTTATCCCCTTACCCCATTCCCCCCACTACCCAGGAACCTCCTATCCCATCCCCCCTCCTCATGCTTCTATGACGATGGGTCCCCTCATACTCCCCCACTCCACCTTCCCCACCCTCGAATTCCCCCCACTCGGTGTTCAGCCTTCATGGGACCAAGGATTTCCTCTCCCCCCTATGCCCAAAAAGGCCATCCTCCCCTACATGTACAGATGGAGTCATGGGTCCCTCCCTATGTGCTCCCAGGCTGGTGGTTTACACCCTGGGGAGCTCTGGTTGGTTGGTATTGTTGTTCTCCTCATGGGGCCACCAACACTTTCAGCTCCTTCAGTCTTCTCTCTAACATCTCCATTGGGAAACCCTTGATCAGATCAGTGGTTAGCTGTGAGCATCTGCCTCTGAATGTGTCAGACTCTGGCAGACCTCTAAGAAGACAGCTATATCTGGCTCCTGTCAGCATACACTTCCTGACATCCACATCACTGTGTACCCTTGGTGACTGCACATGGGATGGATACCCATCCCATGTGAGAATCCTTTTACAGTGTATTATGAAGTAATCACTAAGTTCTCATGCTTTCCAGTGTACCTATCAGTATAGAGACATACTGAAATTATATATCTGAGAATATATTCTACTGATACTGCTAAACCAGAAGCTAAATATTAGCTTCTACTCAGTGTTCTATAGAACAGTCATATATTCCTGTGATATTTGAGGAATCTATGGTAATATAAAAGGAAATTGCTCAAATTATAGCCTAGAGACTAAAGAAAATCAAGGCTCAAGCACAGTTTTACTGTGGCTCAACCACAAGTATCCATTAAAGATTAAGGCAACTTTATACTTTTAAACACCACAGATAATATCAAAGCATTAGTAAGATAAATCGATGGGTATTTGAAATTTACTACTTTCAAAGCAAACTATATTTCATTCAGATCTCTGACAGAATTTATACCTAGAAGATGTTCTTCTAATGTATGAGAATAAAACACAGTATGCCTTAAAAGAGAATGATTTTAATGTGAAAAGCCAGTAGAAATACATCACAGTGCATTTAAGGGTTGTGACTTTAATATTGGCTAAGAGTCAGTTAATAATTAGTAACGTCTTACTAATAGTGTCAGTCCTTAAGACCTTCCTTTGAGCTGGATCCACTTTTGGGCCTGTCCCTGGTCCTTCTTTCCCTCAGGCTCCTCTCCATTTCCATCCCTGCAGTTCTTTTAGATAGGAACAGTTATGGGTCAAAATTTTGACTGTGGGATGACAATCAACTCCCTCATTTGATGCCCTGTCTTCCAGTTGGAGGTGGGCTCTACAACTTCACTCTCCCTACTGTCAGGTGTTTCACCTAAGGTCCCCACCTGCCTTTTAGTTCTAAAAGTCTCTCAACTCACAGGTCTCTGGTACACTCTCGAGAGGTTCCCTTCCCCCACCCTCCTAACTCCTGAGGTTGTCTGTTTCCACTCCTAGTAATGTAGTAGTTTAAATTAAGGAAAATATAATAAGATAAATAAATTGAAAGTAGTCAAAGTTGAAAGTTATGGTGAAAAAAATGAGGCAAAGGCTTACCTCTTCACTTGAATTCCAGAGATTCCTCTTGTAAACCCTATCTGAAAAGTTTATGGATCTTGGAACAATGGCTGTATATAATATAATACCAAGGTGTTGAAATGTAGCTAAATACCATAGTAATATCACAGGAGAGTTAGCTATGCACATGATGAACAACTTACTTAAAAACAGTGGCCTGGTTCCTGTGACTCCAGCTTACAAATTTTTAACATGATTCACTGAGTTTACCAAGAAACTACAAAGGATATTATGGCTATATGACAAAAGAAATTTTATGTCATAAAATAACCCCCCCATAAAGTCTCAACAACATGACTACTTAAACAGAAGCAGAACAAGGATGACACTGAAGGACCTGCTAACATGAATGGGGAAAAGATCACAGGGTGTCAACTCTACACAAAGAACTACAGGCAAATAAGGAAGGCTGAAAGAGAGGCAGTTTTCCTCAGGGAAGAACACACCAATTGGTTCTCTGATAAGAACTGCTTAGTTCTAAAAACTTAAGTGTACAAGTAGAATTATAAACTGAGAGGTAATAGTAATATATTAAAGAACATGCACACACCCATTTTTTATTACTTTTCTCTTATTTGCAGTTATTTCAAGTTATAGACTCATGTCTGAAAACAAAAGAATCTAAGAAACACATCTGATGGGGAGAACATAAGACTATACTCTAATAAGTTGGAAATCAAAAAGAAAATGAATAGATTTGTAGAATCATCCAAACTGCCAAACTTAAACCAAAAGATACCAACAATTTAAATAAAATCCTCAACAAATAAAGAGCTTAAAATCACATTAAAAACCTTTCTAACTAAAACAGCAGTCCCATTAGGATTCACTGAAGAGTTCTACTAGACTTTCAAAGAACTACAAGTCATTATTCAAAAAATAAAAAATAAAATCAAGAGAACACTTCTAAATTAAATCAATCAAGGCAATGCACCAAAGTCTGGTATAGGCACAACAAAAAGCAAATCTTACCAATACCTGTGAGGAAAACAAGTGAAAAGGCCTTCAATAGAATGCTTTCAAATCAAATATAAGTACACATAAAGAAAATTATCATATATGACCGAACATAAGAATAGTTCAACCTGTGTAATTTTACAAATATGATATATTACATAAGTGGACTTTAATATAATCAAGGAAATATTCTTTGTCCAGAGACAATTTGTGAAATGAATAAAAGATTAAACTAATGCTATTGAGTTCTTTCACATGGATTCTTTCCACCACGCTGAAATGAAATTATTGCATAGGAAAACTCTCACTCTGTTCACTGAGAGATACATCAGAGAGCAAAGGAATGAGATGAGTGGACAGTATATGGGTACCAAATATATTATACTCCATACTTATTATGAGAATTAGAAAGGAAAAAATATCTGAAGAGATGGGTTGCCAGTTAGAAGCGCTGTATGTTTGTCTGTGTGTGTTAAAGTGTATTTTTATTGGATATTTTATTTACATTTTAGATATTATCCCCTTTCCTCATTTTTCCACCCCCTATCCAGAAACCCTTTATCCCATTCCCCCTCCTCCTGCTTCTATAAGGATGGTCCCTCGCCCACCTACCCACAGTCAACAAAGGCATGGTGGATACCAGGAATTGCATGCTGACAGGAGCCTGACATAGCTGTCTGCTTAAAGGTCTGCCAGAGCCTGACAAATACAGAGGTGGATGCTGACAGCTAACCATTGAACCGATCATGGGGTTCTCAGTGGAGAAGTTAGAGAGAAGACTGAAGAAGCTAAAAGGGTTTATGGCCCCATGAGAACAATACCATTCAACCAGAGCTTTCAGGGTCTAAACCACCAGCCTGGGAGTACATAGGGAGGGACCCATAGCTCCAGCTGTATAGGTAGGAGAGAAAGGCCTTGTTGGCCATAGGTGGGAAAGGAAGTCCCTGGTCCCCTGAAGGCAGTTAGAAGTTTATGTTTAAACTAATGAAGCTGTGCCAAGACCAATAAAGATTCTTAAAAAAAAATCTACAAAAGTTTACAATCAAAACTTTCATAAAAGTTCCTAATACATGAATAAATAATATTAAAGTTTTAGAGTTTGTATACACTCCTGAATTTAGAAGTTAATTCACTAAATATATTTGACAATAGGAGTATAATCACAGACCTAGAAATTTCGATGCTTGTCATTTTCATACTAGTAAATTTCCATTGTAAGTCTCATTAGTCACTCTATTTTAGTGATTGAAACCTTAGACCTGCTATTGCGCCTTCCCGTGGAATATTTATTATTTAAAGTAGTAGTTAAAAAGTACAAAAGTAGAGCAGAAATTAGAGACAATCTTTGGAACCTCTACAAACATCAGTGAGCACCACTTACAGTATCTGGCATAGAAAACACCACAATCCAGATTGCCTATTTTTCAGAGTATTAGTTTATTATTTTGTTGTTGAAGCCTCTATGCTTACTTGAAAACTATTCATCACTAAATGTTCAAAAGCTTTTTTAATAGGTATATACTAATAGAGTGATTTTAAACTTTGCCCTCTAGTCTTACCACATCTCTTAGTTAGCCTGGGAATGTCTCAAATTATACCAGCACATGCCTACCAAACAATTTATCATTTACTGAAGGTAGAAAAATAAAACATAATTTTGGACAATATATATAAATAAAGGCTGTAAGCTGCTGAGCATTTTCTCTATACGTATTTTACATACCATTGTTGGACAAATGTAAGATTGGGGCATTGTCTTAATTGGGTTTTTTTGTTTGTTGGTTGGTTTATTTGTTTTTTGCTATGATAAAAATTTAGGAACAAAGAAAGTTTGGGAAGCATAGGATATAATGCTTAGGTTAGCTTGCAACTCAGGTAATTGAAAAAGTACATCATTTAGCACTTATTCCAGGCAACCTTCACACTTTCAAAGCATCAGCAGCCAGACCATGTACTTATTTACTTACTTACTTCTTTTTTATTTTTTGTCTTAATCAGTAGAAATGTTGAGAGTCTGAACAAGGCATAGAGCATCTTATAACTAATACTTTTAATGGACCTCTTGAGCTTTCTGAAATTGTTTAAATGTTCCACAGAGATCCAAGGACCACAATTTAAGAATCACTAACACAGCATGTTTTTTTAAGTCCTGATCTCATGCTAATGTCTGCACTTTCATAGCTCTATAAAGTAAATCGAAAAAACGTTACACTTTGTGTGATTAGAAGGAATATCCCCCTGTCTTTTTCTTAATTCTTTGTGTCACTAATACTCACGACTATTTAAAAAACAAAAGAAAAAACTGGAAGCAGATTGTAGGGTCATCATTTGGATTTATACAATGCTGAGGGTACAGACATAGCCATCAATTCTATAAGATTTCCTAGTAGTAGACAGATGAACAGCTTCGTTGTTCTGTTATTTATGAACAGGAGACAATTGCTATATTATTTCTTAATTATTTTGTACTGTACTGAAAACATACAATACATAAAAAAGAATTAAATTAGTAAAAATATAGATGGACTCTGGAAAATTACTAGCACTTTTGAGCAATACGACCAGATGGAAAGAATTTGAGCAAAGTCTTCAATACTTGGTGAATAAAATAGAAAATACTTAAAACTTGAGGTTGAATAAATGGCTCAGTGGAAAAAAGCACTGCCAGATCTTCCAATAGACTCAGGTTTGAATCCCAGGACCTATGTGGCCGCTTACAAACTTCTGTAACTCCAGTGTCAAGGAATATAATGTTCTCCTCTGGCCTCCACTCCCACCAGAAACACACATGGTACACAGATACAGATGACCAGAAATCACAATATTACTGACCAGAAAATATTGTTATAAGAAAGAATTAAAACAGTTCTAGTCTCAACATATAAAAAAATATTATTTACATTATAGACAGGAACAGCAACTCTATATAGAATTCTTATATCCAGACATGATGTTAACAAATATATTAACTACATATTTAGTATATTACTGAGTTTTGGATAGTTACACTCTATAAAGCCTCTGGAAACACTAAATTTGTGAAGATTCAATTTCATGTAGGAGTGTAAGGGTAGATTCTGGGAAGACTTTGACTTTATCATTTTCATTGTTGAAATTACAATGTAGAATACTATGGGTTTTGAAAAATAAATAATATGCCATTATTTAAAATCAACTCCCCTCTCAACTACTTTTCAGAAAAACACTTGTTTTAATACTTTTAAATGCTTATATCCTGCTCCCAAAATGCAAACACTACCTTCATTTTACATTTAATATTTTAAGACTATATTTACACTTTAAAATGTATGAACTATTTAGGCCAGAAGAATGGAATATTTTTCAGGTCCTTGCATAAGATGAATTTAAATTGTTTATCTTAGTCTTACAAAACTCTTTACTTTGAATTTTATTAGTTGTCACATCATGAATATGACAAACTTAGCCACTTTGTCATCTTTGCCATAGCTTTGCAAAATAAAGCTTGTCTCACCTATTTTCATTTTGCAAAGAACATCATAGGCCTCTTGTGTTTGCTTTCATTGTATAAACAGTATTTCAACACCATACTTAGACTTCAGATTTATGAAGGATATGGTACTAAATAGACTGCAAAAATAAAGGGGATTTTAAATATAACAGCCAAAATAAATGTTTGAGTCAGGCAAAATGTTGCCTGACTTTGTGTATACTCAACTACATATGTTTTGGCTAGGAGAACTTTTTTTCTGGGCTTTAAGAACATCACTGAATGGCAGAAAAAGGCATGTGAGTATGGGTTTGCTACCCACAAATTTATGCTCCTGGAAAGGCTTAATCCACAAACACAGTTTCCATATTAATGGGGACTGCCAAGGCTAACAGATGTAAAACTCAAAGGTACTTAGAACTGTAAAAGTGATGAAGTCTGCCAAAGTAAATGAAGCCAAAGGTTTACTTTACCTATGAAATAAACATTCTACAGCCTGAGAATGTGACAAATAGAAAGACTCAAGCTATTAAGGCAGTTCTTCTTACTATGTAACATAAACTTTTAAAAATTATAGTCTTAGTACTCAGTTCTCAACTCAACTGGCCACAAAGGTCAGATGTCAAATACTGAGCCCAGTTTGAGTTATGAGTGGATACTAAATGTGTAATCACAATACATTCACTAAGAAAGAAACATGGCACATTCCAACAAAAAAAAATAATAAACCATACACTATTTCTCAACTTCTCAATTTTTTTTAAAAAAATACTATTACTTTCATATGAACAGATTCCAAAGGGTCCAAAGGAGCATTCAATAGAAAAATATATAAGTAAAACTTCATTTCTTCCCACTTAAAGGTACACATAAACATATTGAAATCTTTTTATCTTTATAAGTGGGGGACTTGCTCCATTTTTCCAAGTCACAAACTTAAATTTCTCTTTATCACAACACACAAAAATATAGTAAGATGATACTGTTTTTGTTTTCACTATTATTTTTGTCTGCTTCTTTGTTTTGTTTCTTTTCAATGTCCATGTATTACTGATGAAAAGACACAGTTGTCTATGAATAATCTATTTACATTAAACTACATTGTTTTATATGTACATATTTATTACTAGAATCCTTGTTAAAAATTTTGAGATTTCTCACAATACTAATGTTGAGCCTGTGGTTACAGGATGGAATCAGTGAAATATGTTGCTGCAGACATTTCAGTCATCAGTGTACACAATAAAGTTCCCCTTATTTAGTAACAGAAGTGTCCTCTGTTTTCTCTTTGTCACTTTAATGCTAAGTAATGTTGAGTTGTAAATTCCTGAATTGGTGCTTAGTTGAGAGTCTCTCATATGTACGTCTATGATCAAATATCATATACACATGGATCCATACATTTATTTCCTCCAGCCATTAACAGGGAAAAAATCTAGTATTCTAAACTCTGCCTCAGGCTTGTTGCTGAATGTAATAAAATTCTGTAAGAAATGCTGCTGATAAACATCCCTTAGAAAAATAATATTTAAGTTAAATTAAACATTCTAAAACAAATGCACTTGATCTCATGACAGAAATATTTGAAATAAATAATACAAATCTTAATCTCATAATGGAGAGATAGGAAAAAATGGTAAGAAGATTTAATAGACGTGGGAAAAAATGAATGAAAAAATATCAGATTTGAAGTCTAAGAAAAAGATTGATAAGAAACATATTGAAATGAGAAATAACAAATAGTATTACATAAGGAAGTAAAATCATCAAAAAATAAAAATCATGTTTAAGATAAAGCTGTTCACATTAAAAAATAGACAAAGGAAGACCATGAGATATTTTCCCAAATAAAATGACTTCATTTTACTGAGCAAAATCTAAGTACATCATTTCACTAACTCTGTTATGTATCTCAAAGAGTTATTAAATTTTAAAAATAAATACTTTAGGGAATTCAAAGAAAGATATGCACTACCTTCTTAATGCAATACAATTAGAATTTCTACTTTGCTTCTCCAAAATAACATACAAAACATGGCACAAATGGAATAGTGAAATAAAAAAGAGATATATCAGACAAAATGTGATATTTCATGATCAGTTTTCAAGTACCCAGCATATAGAAAAGCAGTTAAATGTGTATTGGCTCAAGGACACAATACACATAGAAAAGATTCTATGGAAGACCTGAAGAATCTGCAGAACAATGCACAATGTCAACAAGCTGACAAGATAACTGAAGGCTGAGAGGGAGCATTTGATTTTTACTTTTAGAATAAGACATAATAGTCATAATTACCAAAGCAAAATTATAATTTCTACAAAATTTTAAAGTTTCTGCATCATGAGTAATGTTCTATATAAGATTTTTCAGGCCTTAAATTGAGTAGTTATGGCTTTATTTGATAAACCAAATGAGTAACCATTCCCACACCAGACATTGTACCAAGTCCATGCTTTATAATTTTTAAATAAAGCAATTTATTCAGTCAAGAGCCAGAAAGTTCATACTCTTTTGAAAAATTATATAATGTATATTAGAAAGATACAGATATGAACCTATAATGATATAGGTGCAGTAAAGCTTTAAAATATATATCTATATCTAGGAAAATGAAATGAGTGTTCTTTGTTGTATGGTATTTATAACTTTTCTGTAAATTTATAAATACTTTCTATTAAAAATCTCTACAATGCATATAGACTGAAAAACATTATTTATAGTTATGTGGTAGTGACACGCACCTTTAAACCCAGCACTTGGGAGACAGAGGTAGGTTGATCTCTGACTTAAAGGACAGCCTGGTCTACAGAGTGAGCTCCAGTCCAGCTAAGCTTACACAGAGAAATTCTGCCTTAACCAGCAACAAGAACGTATTAAATAAGTATTGGTTTTTAAGATTCAATATGATCAATCGCAATATAAATCAATATAAATTAATAATTCCATTTAAAACTATAAGTTTGCTTCATAAACTATCCTGGTTTTTCTAATCTTATCTTTCTATCTCAATGGTTTATTATATTCTCTTAGCGAATGACCACTCAGGACGTTAGTAATGATCTTCTTTTTTCCTACAGTACTGGTTTTTGTGTTTAATCATGGAAGATAATAGCAAGACCAGTATGTCAAGCCTGTTTTACTCTAGTCTTTGTTCTACTACCAAAGTTTGAAGTTTCTTTGAAACAGCTACTCCTACAATATTAATCACACTTAAAATATTTCTCTCTTCGGGTTCTAAGAAAAAAAAAACACTCTTTCTTCTATTTAGGATGCCTATAACAACAGCCATGGTCTTATGAGACTTTCTGCTGCCTTAGTCAACTCAGATTACTACTATAAAATACCAGGGATAATGTGGCTTAAACTGTAGACATTTATTTCTTAATAATCTGGATGCTGGAAATCTATAATTGAGGCAAAGAAAAGCTCTGTGGTTTTCTCCTTCCTCTTATTTAAAACACTTCATCATATGTGCTTAGCCTTATGACATCATCAAAAACTAACCACATCTCAAAGACAAATACCATCAGAATATAGAGTATGGACTCAATATATGAGTATAAGATTAATTTTTTAATCTTATAATATTAAATATTTGTTACCATCAGCTCCCCAAATTTTACTATCCTTTTAAGTTTTCCTTAACCTTCTGCCCTAGTTTACAAATATCACCTTTAACGAACTTTCTTTCATAGTATGCTATTATATGCTTTTCGAAATCTTATTTTGTATGTATGCCAATAGGAGGAAAATAGACAAATAATATAAAGTATTTGAGTACTGGAAGTACTTTGAAAATTGTGGGTGGTAAGTGTATAGCTAGTTAGGTATACAGTACCCTTTGAGAACTATGACTTTGAGCCAATGATTGTGAAGGTCCCAAATCGATACCTCTTTTTTTTTTTTTCATCTTTTTTAACGACACAAGCATATGGTATGTTCCTCAGTAGGATCTTACTACCATGTCTGGAGGATATCTAAGAGCAATAGCTTATAATGTTTGCGCATGTATGGAACTTGCTGCTAACAACTCCAAAAGAAGTAAACCAATTCTAGGCATTGGGTTTTTTTTATGTGATAGTCTCTGGTGTGCAGTACGGGCATTGGTATCAATCATAAGTCATACCCAGCTATAAATCCTGTGAACTATAAAAGTTGCTGGCTTGACAAGATATACCTACTGGTGTAATAGTGACAAAAAACATCATAGGAACAACCAACCAATTTCTGATTGGATTTGAGGATCGATTGTCCCTCTAGAAGAAACATACCTGTCACAACTATTGCTCAAAGGACCCATGACACTACAGGTAAGAGTCCCTGGGAGAGACACATATAATATTATTGTACTAAAAAGACACTGTACTAAAGCAACTCCTACACTTAATATTAAACTCATAAATCAGTATATCTCTCAAATGTCATCTGAGAAGTTTCTATTTGTAGAATATGGTGAATACCATAGTGACTAAAATACAGAGAATAAGAAACTATAGAATTCTTCTCTCTCTCTCTCTCTCTCTCTCTCTCTCTCTCTCTCTCTCTCTCTCTCTCTCTCCCTCTCTCTCTCCCCGTGTGTGTGTGTGTGTGTGTGTGTGTGTGTGTGTGTGTTGGACACAGCAGGGAAGCTCCACATAAAGTTACAGTGTTTGTTGCAATAGCACACACTAAACCTGTGAAAGTCCAAGCCAGATCAAATAATGGAAAGGGGCATAGAGTACATAGTTAAATCCCTAGCCTTGAAGATACTGTGTATTGATAGTTGCTAAAACAGAGAAAGACAGTTCTCTGTAAAAGTGCAGCCCCTGATAGAGCTGACCATGTTACAGTCAAAAAATCACACATTCAAAACTATTTCTGTAGCACAAAATGGCCTTGAAAGGTTTAAAAAGAACAAAACAATAAAATTGGATGAGTAAATAAGGGAAGTGGACCAGGGAAATATGTCTTTAAAGTGGATATGTTCAAAGCATACTGCATGAAGTTCTAAAAGAACTAATACTTTTTAAAAATGACTCTTACTAGAAGTGCTTTATGAGAAACTATGAACAAATCATTTAGGAAAGATCTACATGAGGAGTTTCACAGATAAACAATGAAGTAAGCCAATGAAATTGTGGTAAGATACAATTATACATTTTGTGAATGAAATTCTATAGAAGAACATAATAGAATAGTGAGTGAATAAAGTGATGGTAGTTTCATATACACACACTCACACAAACACACACACACACACACACAGAACTCAGAAGCAATGCATCACACAAAATAAAGTCTCTGCAATTTTGAATCAAGTTTTTATATAGTAAATTATTATGTCAATTTCATTACTCTCCTTGCATCCTTAGTCAAGACAGGAAAGATCATTCAAGAAAAATAACAATTCAGGTACTACAATGTGGTTGTCAACTTTTATCTTCTCTACTCAGACTTGTGTTCACATTCTAAAACCAAAGTCTCAAAATTCTATCATTGGTTAAAAGCTCAATTAAAAGGTAAAAAATATTTTATCTTATTCAACTTTTAGAAATTTGATTGTCTCAACTACTCAGTCTCAAAAATTATTAGAAATAGTTTAGTATCATTAATTCACATTGATTCTACTAATCTAACTGAAAACTATAGAATTTGACAATTTTTCATCTCCTTCGCCATATCATAGTTACACCAACTATTTTTTCTTATCTAGATCTGTAACAGCCCTTGAATTGATAGTGTTGCTTTTACATAATCCCTCCTGAAGTGTACTCATAACATGGTGGTCTGAAAACTTTTCTGACTAAGACATAATTGGTAAATCTAAAAATGCTATAAAACTTCATTCGACATCAACACAAAGGTTTTGCTGTTTTAAAACTTCTAAGTTCTGGCTCTATTGTTTTTATTACTCATCTAAAATTACTAGCTATTAATTTTCAACATTGCTCTCCTACAAACAAATTTCACTTTTGAAGCTCCTCAAGCAGTAGGCATAATTCCACTATGTAGCCTCTACAGTGGATATTTTTTTCTTTAGAAAACAAAGGTGCCCCTCTATTCATATGACATTTGTTTAAATGCCATCTTTACTGTAAGGACAGCCTAGATATTCTGCTTAACGTCTTAAGTCAACTGTTATCCTACTATCTTCAATACCATTTTTCCTACAATTTCCTTCTTCTTTCAGAGTTCTTATCTTAAAGTGTTCCACATGTGAAACAGGCTGCCACCATGTTGATTTAACTGGCTTTAAAGTGATAAAGGCAATCCTATGTCAGATGCCCTGTTGCTGATATCATAAGAATGTACTACCACACCAAGTCTATTACATTTATAGTAAAAAGGTAAATTATATCACCAATATAATTTACATATTATACTTTTATAGCTATATATTCTGATTTGCCAGATATAATAATATATACTATGATAAACATCTCTAATAACAGATATATGTATTTCTAAAACTCTGGTGTTTAGAAGTTCAAGGTAAGGATGGTACATATTCAGATATGTTTGAAGCTGTCTTCCTGAATTACAAAAACTTACAAGTTTACTGTGTCTTTATGTGGATGAAAGACGGAAAAATGTTGTTAGTGGGAGTCTCGTGTAATGATGAATTCCACTGTGACATGGTTTTTCCCTTCAAGACCTTATCTCCAAACTAACTGCCTTGGGTACCAGTAGTAGCATGATGAATTGAATAATCTCAGGACTGTGTGCATTCTAACAGTATTCTTTTTTATTTTTACTTAATTTTTTTCTATATAATATGTTCCATTATATTCTTAACCATCCACTCAGGTCCTTTCTCTATCTTCATATACACTTGACTTCAGGAAATGCCAGTCTCTTCTCTTTCTTAAAAAGCAACAACAGAAAAACAGAAAATCAACAAAGACAGAAAATCAATACAGAGAATTAGAGAGAGAGAGAGAGAGAGAGAGAGAGAGAGAATTAAAAAATATACCAGAACAAGCATCCCCCCAAAAGAATATGCAGTATGTTTTTATTGGACATTACTCTACTCTGCTGTTGGATTTAAGATATACTCCATAAGAAACTAAGAGTAGATTCATGGGACCTAGAGGAAATCATACAAATATTACTCTCCTAAAGGAACAGGGCAATAAACTGACTTCAAATGACATAGCAATATACTCATAGATCAGTGTTAAGCAGTCCTCACCAGAGAAGCTTTTTCTTACACAACACTGTAACTGACACAAAGACCCATAATTGTGCCATGTACTGACAGTGAAAGTCTTTGGAACACTCAGCCTAAATACAATTCTTCTGACAAATATTGAGTCTCTTAACTAGCAAAATTCTAAATGCTATGTACCAAAAAAAAAGTCTAATGTCTGAAAATGCCTACAAATCTGAACAAATAATTTACACATGAAAACATGTAAGACTACCTGTATTATTATTTGCTTTCATATCCCCCACCCACTTCAGAATCTAAGATGATTTTGGCAATTCTACTTCTCTGCTTCACTGTGGCATTCAATTCTCTCCCCTAGGGCTATTAATGCATCTTTATTCCACAGCCAAGCATGAAATTTGCAATAACAATGCCCTTCACATATAAAAGCTTCCTCAGCATTTATAGTCAGCATTAAGCAAATATTAAATGAGTAAAAGGAACAAAAGTGGTATCAGAAAGTATGCAACCTACCTGTACATTTTGTCTCCAGCTTCCAATTTCATAGTGTTGAAATAAAAGATAATTACCAGGTTTTTTTCCTATAATTTTTCCTAATGCTTTCTTTATTTGCCATTATATAAAAGAAAGACATTCTTGGGTTTTAGAAATGTTACACCAGAGAAAAAAGAAACACATTATATCACGTTATATTTATTTCATTTTAATTTTTGAATGATTTTGTCTGACAGGTTTTTAACATTAAGTAAGGTGGCTATTTTATTTTAATATTATTATCAAATGTTTGAGAATTTTATATAATGTGCCTTGATTACAATCATCTTCAACCCCTCCCTCCAATATCTCCCAAACTCCCTAACATTCACACTCCATGTCTTTCTGTGTCTTTTATTATGTTTTATTTTCTTTTGTTTTGTTTTTTTAAAAGACTGTATTGTAGTAGACGTGTTAATCCTCTGGCTGTTAAAATCTTTCTGCCTCCCTCTTCCACATGGCTCCATGAACCATAAATGTATTGTGTTGTAAGTGTATTAATTATAAAACTCAATGTTTGATTTTATAAAAAAAAAAAAACCAATTTCATGCAAGTAGGCAACTGAATGTGTTCAGTGTACCATATATATTAATCTATTTCTAATTTTGTTTTATTTTATGTATATGAGTGTTCTGTCTGTTATACCATGTATATTAATGAGGCACAAATTGGCCAGAGAAAAGGGAGTTGAATCCCCTAGAACCATGTGGGTACTAGAAATCAAACTCAGGTCTTCTGGAGGATGAAATAATGCTCTTAAACACTGACCCATTTATCAAGCCCCTATTATTTATAATTTTGTTATCTGAGAAATAATAAAAAAATTAGTTCAAACACAATAGTAAGAAGGCCATGGATTTATGTAAGCAATATGCAACCTTAATTTATAAAACTGAATCTATCAGGACAATTGAGGTTATTTTAGTACCTATGTACTAGAATGGGCCAATTAGTATCTTCACTTACAATAAAAAGTCAAAGATATAACTAATATGCTTCTATGATGAATAAAATAAACACATTAATAATGAAATTATATTAACTAGATAAAACATAATATGGATTTTTAGACAAAATAAGAGTACATTTAGAAAATGTCAAAAATGTATTGCATTTACTATTTTCTAGTATACTTATCATTCATCAAAACCATGGCATTTTATTCTTCCACACCAGGCAACATAAAAATACATACTTTGAATAATAGGATAAAAATCACTTTAGTTCATTTTTCTAGGTATACATATTTTTATGAAGATAAGAAATATTGACATGTTAAAATGCTTATTTATCACAAAGTTATAAATACAAGGATAAACTATGTTACTGATTTTATTGACATTTAGATTTCTCTTGTCTTTGCCCTAAGTATAGTCAACTCTTGACGCAAAGATAGGTGCATTACTTTGTAAACTTCACAGAGTAATCATTAGATCTTACATCATTATCTTTGCTTTGATTGGGTCACAATCCTCTAAAAGAATTACCTGAAAATTTAATAACTTTAATGAAAAAATGGATTTTAAACTGTGTTTTAAAAGTTTGTAATTTAACTAGAAAATGTTTGTGAATCTTAATACATGTAGCCTTTGAGCTGTTGTCTCCATTGCTAGTTCCCTATTGCTAAAAAAAAAACATTTTATAACCTTGAACCCACCCAAAATATATAAGGAACTCAAAAAGTTAGATCCTAACACACCAGTTAAAAGTGGGGTAAAGAGATAACCATAGAATTCTCTAGTAGTGAAGAAACACTCAAAGAAATGTTAGATGTTGTTGCTCATCACAGAAATAAAATCAAAATGACTCTAAGATTCTACTTTATATCCATTGAAAAAGCTACAATCAAAACCTCAAGTGACAACACATGCTGGAATGAATGTGGAGCAAGAAAAACACTCTTATATTGCTGGTGGGAGTGCAAATTTGTACAACCACTCTGTAAATCATTTTGGCAGCTTCTCACACAAAAATTTCTACCTCAAGACTCATCTATACTATTCTTGGGCATATACCCCAAAGATGTTCCAACATCCCACAAAGACACATGCTTAACTATGTTGATAGCAGCTTTCTTCATAATAGCTAGAAACTGGGAACAACATAGATTACCCTCAACTTTAGAATGAATTAAAAAAAAGTTGTTTGTTTACAAGATGAAATAGTACTCAGCTCTTAAAGAGAAGGACATCCTGAATTTTGTAGTCAAATGGATAGAACAAGAAAATATCATCCAGAGTGAGGTAACCCAGATCCAAAAGGACATGCATGGTGTGTACTCACTTATAAGTATATATTAGTTATAAAGTACAGGATAGCTATGCTGCAATCCACAGACCCAAATAACCAAAATAACAAGGAGGGCTAAAGGCGGGTTAGTTGAATCTTTCTTAGAAGGGAACATAAAATATATATTGGAGATGGGTGGAGGTAAGGAGATTTGTGGGAGAAGGGATGAGAAGGGGACCCAGGTGGAGAGGTCAAGTCTAAGGAGAACAGGTGAGAGAGAATGGAAATTGGTGGTGGGCAAGGCAGGGCTATCTCTAAGACAAGGGAGTGACTTGAGATGCAGGCAGGTCTCAGGGTGTTTATGAAGGTGACTCTAGATCAACCTCCTAGCTGTGGGGGATATGAATCATGAAGTTGCCATCTCCAAAAGACAGGCAAGATTTCCATTGGAAAACTAAGGACAGCAACCAACCCACAAAACCTTTAACCTAAAAGGTGCCCTGATATAAAATATACAGAGACAAAGACAGAGCAATGAAGGATAAAATGACCAACCAATGATTGCTCCAAATTGAGACCCATCATGGACATGAATTAATTCCTGATTCTACAAATGATACTTGTTATGCTTACAGACAGGAGCCCAGAGTAGCTATGGATAATCTAAGAGGTTCAACCCTGCAGCTGATAGAAACAGATGCAGAGATCCATAGTCAAACATTAGATGTAACTCATGGAGTCTTGGGGAAGAGTTTGGGGAAGAACTGAAATACAAAGAGGATACAAACTCAACAGTAAGACCAACAGAGTTAAATAACCTGGATCTTTGGGAGGTCCCAGAGACTGAACCACAAACCAATGATCAAACATGGACTGGATCTAGGTCTCCTTGGCAGTAGTAGCAAATGTACAGCTTAGTATTCATGAGGGTCCACAAGTAGGGTCTGTCCCTGAATTTGTTGACTGCCTGTGGATCCCATTTCCCTAACTCGGCTGTATTGTCTTGTCTTAGGGATAGACGATATGCCCTGTCCTGCAATGACTGATGTGTCATCAGTGTGTGTATGTGTGTGTGTGTGTGTGTCTGGGTCAAATAAAAGAAAGAAAGAGAATAAAAAGCAAAGAAACATATACAGACACAGAGAAATACATTTGCACACACAAGAATCCCATGAAAATGCAAACCTAGAAGCCATAATATGTACTCAAAGGACCTGTAAGTGAAAAAAAAAAAAAGAAAAAAAAAGGAAAAGTCCTAACAAAGCATTATGATGCAAATGAAATCTAAAATGTCAATGACGTCATACTGTGTTGCCCATGTACTGCTAGCCATTTTTCTTCTGGGAGTGGTTATCAATGAGAGATAACTTCTGGGTTAAGGATGGGTGCTTTGTCTACTTATCTCAGCACTGGGTCTCCATATGACCCATAACCATACAGGTTCTTGCATGCTGCCACAGTCTCTGTGAGTTCATATGTTCATTGGTCAGGTTGTCTTTAGAAGGGCTTGTTCTATCTCATCTTCCATGGGATTATCTGAGTCCTAAATGGAGGAATTTTATGGAGACATCCCATTTAGGACTGAGTGTTCCAAGATCTCTTAACTCTCTGAACATTGTACAGGTTTGGGTCTCTGTATTATTCACATCTACTGAGGCAGAGATCTTCTCTGATGGGAGTTGAGCAATATATTGATCTATGAGTACAGTAGAATGTCATTAGGAGTCATTTTAAATTTTATTATTACAGTAACAATATAGTTGTTTGAATAGGTTTGAATAGGAATGGCTCCTATAGATGCATGCGTTTGAATGCTTGAATCATAGAGAGTAGCATTCTTATGAGTTATGGCCTCTGAGGTCTCATATATATGCTCAAGAATGGTAAGTGAGACACATTCGCCTCCTAGCTCCCTGCAGATAAAGATGTAGAGCCCTCAGCTCCTTCTCCAGCAGCATGACTAAATGAATGCTGTCATGCTCCATGACAATAATAGACTAATTAAAAAAAAACTTTTTATTTCTTATTTATTTACATTTCAAATGTTATCCCCCTTCCTGGTTCCTCTCCAAAAACACCCTATCCCACTCTCCTTCCTCTACTTCTATGACCTTTGAAACTGTAAGCCAGCACCAATTAAATGTTATCCTTGGTAGGAGTTACCTTGATCATGGTGTCTCTTCCCAGTTAAGAAGACAGTAAAACTTGATTTACCCCTACATTTCTGGGAATCTAGTTCATGTTCTTGGGTACCAAAGCCATGTTGGGAATGGATGGTATCTCACAGAGTGGGTTATAAGTTCAATCAGATATTGGTTTATTACTCCCATAAGCTTCATATCACTTTTACTCTAGTTATCACTGTCAATCAAACGGTTTGTAGCTGGGTTGATTTTTACCTTTCCTTTTTCATAGCATGTAGAATAGCTTCTAGTACCATGACCATTTGTCAGTAGCAATAAATACTTTAGATAGGCACTAGCTCATCTTCCATGAGTTTATTGATTTATGTAGGTGCTTTATTTCAAAATTTTATTTCTTTTAATTTTATGTGCATTGGATTTCTCTTTGCATATATATGTCTGTGTGAAGTTGTCAGATCCCCTGGAACTGGAGTTTCAGACAATTGTGATGTGAGTTCTGGGAGTTAAACCTGGATCCTGTGGCAGAGCAGCCAGTGATCTTAACCACCAAGCCATTTCCCAGCCCTGGTGTTGTTCTTCTATGAACTAGTTCTGCACTTTATCCAAAAGGGCTTCCTTTCCTACTACATGAACTTCTAAAATATTTCCTGTAGTTAATCACTCTATTTCTTTTGGATAAGACTCAAGTTGTTTATCTGCTTGCCTCTAACATTTTTTTAAGATTTTATGTCTCCCAAACAGCATATGTATGGGAGTGAAAGGGATATGCTGAAAATTTTGTGAATTCGGGTATCACAATGAATATTAATAGTGAATAGACAAATAACAATCATTTTTAAATTCCCCATGATTATATATTGCAAATTCAGGGACAATTTTATCAATCATAATAAAATATAGAAATCACATGTTAAAAAACACAGCATAAAAGGAAGGACCTCTAAGGTAAATAAACCAAAACCAGGTATAAAACATCCTTCTCATAAACATCACTGCTATTTCAAAGTGATAGTTCTCTCCATGACTTTGTATGGCAATAAAATAAATAATGACAAAAAATTCTGTGGATGGAAATCATTAAACAATCATTATGTAGGATTTAATGAACAAAAAGACTGAGCATTTTAATCAAACCTCCACTTAATTTTGCTTAAAAATTGTAAGTTTTCACATTTTTGCAAAGTTTAACCAAATAAATTTTATTTTTAATGAAAGTTATGTCATGTTTCAGCAATAAAATTAGACACGGGATTAGTCTTGCAACCCTTTGTTCATTCACAATATTTAAAGGTTGCTTATGTGAGTTCACAAGTTGCAATATCTTAGATATTTTATGAATATAGTTTTCATAAAGCTTTCTATGAAGAAAAACTATCAATATTTTTATTGTCAACTTGGTTTTCCCTCTTAGCTTAGCATTGCTTTGTTGGCTATCAGCATGCATTCCTCACAGCATATTACAAAGAAAAGAAGTCACACATAGACTGTGTGCCTACAGGAAGTCATATAAAAGAGTAACAACTTGAGAATATTCATATATAAAACTATAACTTTTTGAAGGGCTATATATGTATATATTTATACATACAATTTTTACTTTAATTTTAGTAAATAAAATATGCATTTTAATTTATCATATGCTAAAGCAAAATGAAAAATATTTCATATATATCTAAATTACTAGAGTGGGATTTTAATTGGCAGTCACTTAATGGTTGTGTTTACAATCCTTTTATCATTTTTATGTTTTTGTTTTAGAATGCCACCACATATCACAATAGCAAAAAAGAATTATTTGAAATTCACAGAATTGCATATCTGCACTCCACTTCACAGGCCACAGTTCAACCTGCATCTCTGTAGGCTTGGTCCATGCCTAGAAAATCAGGGAAGACCAAAAAAAATTAAACAAAGAAAACAAAAACAAAAAACAAACAAACAAAAAATACAGGTAACACTGGAGCTGAAAAGCCTAGGACAGAGAACATGAACAACAGACACAAGCATCAGCAACTGAATACAAGAGATGTAAGAAAGAATCTCACACATAGAAAATATGATAGAAGAAACAATACACTGGTCAACAAAAATGACAAACTTAAAAACTTTCTAGCACAAAACATCCAGAAAATTTGGCCCCTATGAGAAGACTAAACCTAAGATTAATAGAAATAGAAGAAGGTTCTCAGATTTAAGGTCAAGAAAATACCTTCCACAAAATGACAGAAGAAAATTCCCCAAACCTAAAGAAATAGTTGGCAATAAGTGTAAATGAATCTTACAGAGCACCAAACAGATTGGAACAGAAAATAAAATCCTCCCACCACATAAAAATCAAAACATTAAATGTAGAAAATTAAAAAATGAATATTAAAAGCTGCAAGGAAAAGACCAAATAACATATAAGGACAGAAATCAAATTATACCTGACTTCTTAACAGAGACTCTAAAACCAAAGAAGAAAGGTATCTTGCATACCTTAAGAGACCACAGAAGTCAGCCCAGACTACTAATCACATCAAAATTTTCAATCATCATAGATGTAGAAACCAAGATATTCCATAACAAAAATAAAATTTAAACATTATCTTTCCAATAATCCAGACCTACAGAGGATACTAGAAAAAAAACTTCAACAAGAGCTATACCTAAGAATACACAAGAAATTAATAATTTTACAGCACATCCAAAAGAAGAGAAACACACATACACACTAACATCACCAGCATCAAAATAACCAAAACTAACAGTCATTGGTCTTTAATATCTATCAAAATCAATGGACTCAATTCACCATTAAGATTCAGCTTGCAGAATGGATGTGAAAAAGCATGCATCATTCTGCTGCACACACGAAACTCCCTCAGAAACAAAGATAGTTACTGCTTAAGAGAAAAGGGCTGGAAAAAGATTTTCCAGGCAAACAGACCTAAGAAACAAGCTAGTGTAGACATTTTAATATCTAAAACTAGACTTTGAACCAAAAGTAAACAAAAAAGATGGGAAAGGACACTGCATACTCATCAAAGGAAAGATTTACCAATATGGTATCTCAATTATGAACATCCATGCTTCAAATGCAAGGGCACCTACATTTGTAAAATAAACTTTACAAAAGCTTAAATCAGACATTGAATGCCACACATTAATAGTGGGAGACTTCAACATCCCACTCTCACCAAATGGATAGGTTTTCTAAACAGAAAGTAAACAGAAATAGTGAAACTAACAGAAGTTATGAATCAAAATGGTACCAACATATATCAACAAAGTGTTTCACCCAAACACACACAATAAAACATACTTTCTTACCAGCAATTCATAGAACATTCTCTACAATTGAGCATGTGCTAGGTCACAAAGCAAGACTCAACAGATATAAGAAGATTGAAATAACCCCCATAGATCACCATAGATTAAAATGGGACTTCAACAACAACAGTGACAAAATAGAAACCTTACAGACTCATGGAAACTGAACAACTCTCTACTAAACAACTACTAGGTCAAAGAAGGTGTCTTAGTCAGGGTTTCTATTCTTGCACAAAACATCATGACCAAGAAGCAAGTTGGGGAAGAAAGGGTTTATTCACTTTATACTTCCACATTGCTGTTCACCAAAGGAAGTCAGGACTGGAACTCAAGCAGGTCAGGAAGCAGGAGCTGATGCAGAGGCCATGGACGGATGTTACTTATTGGCTTGCTTCCCGTGGCTTGCTCAGCTTGCTTTCTTATAGAACACAGGACTACCAGCCCAGGATGGCACCACTCACAATGGTTAGGCCCTTCCCCCCCCCCTTGATCACTAATTGAGAAAATGCCTTACAGCTGGATCTCATGGAAGCATTTCCTCAAAGGAGGCTCTTTCTCTATGATAAGTCAAGTTGATACACAAAACCAGCCAGTACAGAAGGAATGTGAAAGAAATAAAAACTTTTCTAAAATTCAATAAAAATGAAAATACAACATATGCAAACATATGAGACACAATAAAAGCAGTGCTAAGAGGAAAGTTCATAAAGCTTAGCACCTTCATAAAGAAATTAGAGAGTTTCTATAATAGTGATTTAAAAGATCACCTAAAACCTCTAGGGAAAAATGCAAACACAGCCAAAGGAAATAGACAGCAAGGAATAATCAATCTCCAGGCTGAAATCAATCAATTACAAAGAAAGATAACAATCCAAGGGATCAACAAGACCAAGAGTTGGTTCTTTGAGAGAGTCAACAACGCAGACAAACCCTTAGCCAAACTATCTAACAGTGATCAGTCAGTGTGCAAATTAATAAAATTTAAAAAAGTTAATCAAAGGCTTTATAAGTTTGGTAATGCTCAATGAGAAGTGTAACTCAATACCCAACCTAGATATATAAACTATCTTTGACTGGTGGAGACACGTGAACATCTGCCTCCATGCCCACCCTCTCTCTCTCTCTCTCTCTCTCTCTCTCTCTCTCTCTCTCTCTCTCTCTCTCTCTCTCTCTCATCACCTAGCTTCACTCTCCCTGTCAAAATAAAACTTTTCTCTCAAAATGCAATTAGAGCATAGTTATTCCTAATTGTACCAGTGAGGTACAAGATGGTCCTAATACCCAGTCCATCATTTTGTTGACTAAACAGAACCTCTGTCATCTGTCCCAACTAAAGCACTTAGTTTTGAACCTGGCTTTTTTTCTTGGCTTTAGAATGAATGTCAGCTAAAAACTGACATGTATAAAAGCAAAAAGGAGGAGGGGGAATGGGATAGGGCTTTCTAGGGAGGGGAAATGGGGAAAGGGGAAGGCATCTGAAATGTATATAAAATATAAAATAAATAAATTAATTAAAAAAATAAAATTGAAAAAGGAAATAAAGACATTAAAAAGGAGAGTAAGAAAATAAAAAAATCATTATGTCTTACTTCAAAAGCCTGTACTCCACAAAATTTAAAATCTATACAAAATGGATGATTTTCTTCATTGGTACCACTTACCAAAGTTAAATCAAGATCAGACAAACTATTCAAATAGTTCTATATAGTTTCTAAGGAAACATAAGCAGTCATCAAAAGCCTCATAGCCAAAACCAGCCCAGGGCCACATAATTTTAGTACAGAATTCTACCAGACCTTCAAAAAAGAGCTAGTAACAATATTCCTTAAATTATTCCACAAAATAGAAACAGAAGGAACACTGCTAAACTCATTCTAAGTGGTCACAGTCACCCTACTACCTTCACCACACAATGACAAGAAAGAAACAGAATTTCAGACTAATTTCCTTTATGAAAATTCATGAAAAATATTCAATAAAATACTCACAAACCAAAGCCAAGAATACACCAAAAACATATCCACCATGATCAAGTAGGCTTCATCCCATGGACAAAGCAGTAGTTCAATATATAAAAATCCATCAATGTAATCCATCATGTTAACAAATTGAAAGAACACAGAGAGAGAGACAGAGACAGAGAGACAGAGACAGGGAGAGAGAGACAGAGAGAGAGAGAGAGAGAGAGAGAGAGAGAGAGAGAGAGAGAGAGAGAATCTCATTAGATACTGAAAAAGTCTTTGACAAAATCCACCTCACCTCATGTTAAAAGTCATGGAGGGATAAGGGATATAAGACATAAGGAATGTAAGGCATATACCTAGAACAAAGAAATAATTTCAGGCAGTAATCTAAACCTTAGGCTAGAACAAAGAAGTAGGCTTCAGACATGAAAATGACTTTGGGCTAGAACAGGGAAGTAGGCTCAGATATTTTGGTTATCCTCATAAGCCCTTAGAAACAGTGATCGTGGAAGTGATCATGAGATTTTGTTTATTGCCTTGCTTGTTCTTTGACTATTTGTTTATTGTCTTGCTTGTTCCTTGACTATTTGCATCTATCATACTGCTAGTTTCTCAACCTAGAACTGACCTTAATACTTGCATGTAAATTAAAATGGTATACAAACAAGCAAAAATCATGAATCACATTGCTCACCACCTATTTGTATATTGTACACTATAACATAATATAGAATAATATAATATAACAAAGTAATATAATAAGAAGTGTATATGTATGTGCATGCATGTGTATGTGTGTCAGATAACTCTATAGTAAGGAAAACAGCAGTAAACTTCAGGAGCATCTGAAAGGATTTTAACAGAAATTTTAACTTTCATGATCTTCATGTTGTTAAATGAAAAGGAATACACACACACACACACACACACACACACACACATACACACACACACACACCACAGCAAGCCATTAGCCAACATTAAATTAAAGAAAGAAAAGCTAAAACAATTCTACTAAAGAAGTTCAAGGGGATACAACTTGGAAAGAAAGAAGTCAAAGTATAACTATTTGCAGATAATATAATAATATACACAAGTGACCTTCAAAACTCTACCAAACAACTCTTACAGCTGATCTATACCTTCTCCAATATGGCTGGGCAGAAATTTAACTCAAAAATCTTAGCAGCCCTCATTTATACAAATGATAAATGGACTGAGAAAGAAATCAGTGAAAGAACACCTTTCACAATAGCCACAAATAATATAAAATATCTTGGTGTTACTCTAACCAAGTAAATAAAAGACCTTTATTACAAGAACTTCAAGTCTATTGAAGAAGATATCAGTAAATAGAGACACCTCTCATGCTCGTGGATTGGTAGAATAATATAGTAAAAATGGCTGATGACACTACTAGGCAGTGTGGCTTTGTTGGAGAAGGTATAGCCTTCTTAGAGTGTGGGGCAGTGGGCTGTGAGAGGCAGCTGGGTACTAGGTCAAACTGGCTTAGAACCCTGGAGATGCTCAGGGAAGGTAGGATTTTGGCTTTGCTCCTGTGACCCTTGGTTGCTTTCACATAGCCACAGCCCTCTACAGCCCCTCCCAAAGAGAGGTTTGTGGATAGAGGGTGTGACTACAGACAGATCCTCAAGACATCTCCATATTCATCAGATACCTAAAGGCCAGAGGGTATAGCCAATTAAGCATTCCTTCCCAGACCTTTCTCCTAAGGTATTTAACTTCAGGCCCACCCTGAGAGCACCCTTAAGACCATATCTTAAGACCCTGGATTACCTCTCTTCTTTGGGTCTCCCTGTGGAGAACAGTGGAGAAGGTCTTTAACTAGAGCTGCTGTCTAATCTCCTGTTGACGACCTCTCTATGTTCCAGCTACCAAGACACAGACAAGACCCAGCCAAGAACCAGCCAAGACCCAGCCAAGTGAGTCACCCTGACCAACAGTCTCTTCAGGCAGGGTGCTACCAGCCACCAGAGCTTGTCCCTCTCACCACTTTGGCTGCGGGTTGATCCAACCTGTATGCACATGTCTTGGTCCTTTCTGCAGCCTGAGAGCCCAAGGGCTTCAGACCAGTTGGTCCCTGGCCACCCCTTGGTTTGGAGATTTCCAACCCAAGAGCTCCAGCCCCCACAGGCGTCTCAGACTGTGTTCTCCCCAACCCTGGAGTGGAGCCTTGCAGTTTCTCATATCCCAACATCCTCCAGGCACGAGGAGTGAACTCAGCAGAATTCCCAAATCTCTGCTTCTCTGAGCCGAGGTCCCATCCCCTTGGGGCGGCAGATGTGTAACCCACAATTCAGCCCAACAGGACCCATGCACATGCACATGCCATAGCCCAACATTAGAGAAAGTGTGTCACTGTGGAGGCAGGGCATTGAGGTCTCAGATATATGCTTAAGTCTGGCCAGTGTAAATAGCCTCATAGCCAATCCTGACTATTTACTTTGAGAGAAAAGATTTGAGTGGATGGTCGTCAGCTGACATTCATTCTAAAGCCAGGTTCAGAACTAAATGTTTCAGTTAGGATAGACGACAGAGGTGCTGGTTAGTCAACAAAAGGATGGACTGGGTATTAGGACTATCTTGTACCTCACTGGTACAAATTGGCATAATTATGCTTTAATTGTATTTTGAGAGAAAAGTTTCATTTTAACAGGAAGGGTGATATGTAGGAGGAGCTAAGGTGGGAGGAGTACTGCGAGGAAGAGATGGAGTAAGAAGAGGAGGAGAAGAATGAGAGGAGAAGCTACGTGATGAAAGAGAGAAAGAAGGGGGAGACAGGGAGGTAGATGTTCATATATCTCCACCAGTCAAAGATAGTGGTTATATCTAGGTTGGGTAGTGGGTTACACCTCTGATTGAACAATACCAAACTTATAAAGCCTATGATTAACATTTCTTAAAAAATGTATAAATGCAAAAAGGAAAAGGGGGCATGGGATAGGGATTTTCTAAGGGGGGGGAATGGGGAAAGGGGTTGGCATCTGAAGTGTAAATAAAATATCTAATAATAAAAAAATAAATAAATGACAGTTTTGCTGGAAAAAAAAAGAGTCTTCTCCTGGCAGATGTATGCTCCCAGGCATATACTCAAAAGATGCTCTACCATACTCCAAAGGTACATGCTCCACTATGTTCATAGCATCCTTATTTGTAATAGCCAGAAATTGGAAACAACCTAGATGCCTCTCAACTGAAGAATGGATAGAGAAAATGTGCTTCATTTTCACAATGAAATACTATTCAGTTATTGAAAAGAAGGACATCATGAATTTTGCAGGCAAATGGATGGAACTAGAAAATATTATCCTGCATTAGGTAACCCTGATTCAAAAATATATGTATTGTATGTACTCAGTTACAAGTGGATATTAGCCAAAAACATACAGCATAACTGTGATACAGTCAAGACCCACAGACACTAAACAAGAAGAAAGACCCAAGCAATGATGCTTGAATCTGACTTAGCAGGAATAACAAAATAGTCACAGGACACAAGTGGAGAGAGGGAAATAGATGAGAAAGGGGATGGAGAGAAGAAGGGGGGGGTGTTGTTTCAGGCTTCAAGTATGGGGAGAGACTAGAGAGAGAGCCAGAGGGCCAGGAGAATGAATGAAACCTGGTGACTAGAGGGGGTGGGATGTTGAAGGCCATCTTTATGATAAGTCAGATGCATGTGATGGGAGAAGCCCCAGGAGTCTATGGAGATGACTTTAGCAGAGACTCCTACTAATGGGGATATCAACCTGAAGTTGCCACCTCCTGTAGCCAGGCAAAAACCCTGGTGTAGGGATAAGGACATGGAACGCCAACAAAATTTTGACTCAAAATGTGTCCTGTCCACAAGAAATTCAGGGACAAAGATAGACCAGATGAGGGAATGACCAAACGATAACTAGTCCAACTTGACAACCATGCTAAGGGCAAGCTTCATTCCCTGACTCCATTAATGAAACTCTTGCTATGTTTGCGGACAGGAACATAGCATAACTGTCCTCTGACAGGCTCCACCCAGCAGCTAACTGAAACATGTGCAGAAGCCACAGCCAAATATTGGACAGTGCTTGGGAAGTCTTAAGGAAGAGATGGGAGAAGGATGGAAGGGCACAGAGGTGATAGGAATTCCACAGGAAGACCAAGAGAGTCAACTAAACTAGACCACTGAGGGCCCTCAGAGACTGAATCACTAACCAAAAAGTATATACTGGCTAAACCTAGAACTCCCACATATATGGCATATATGTAGCAGATACACAGCTCTGTCTTCAAATAGATAACAACTAGAATGGGGATTTTCCTTAAATCTGTTATCTATCTGTAGATTGTCTTCCTGAAACTGTGATTCTTTGCCTTGCATCAGTGGGAGAGGATACGTCAAGCTCTGCAGAAACTTGATATGCTAGGATGGAGAATACCTGGGAGGAGGGCTCCATCTCCTCATAGGAGAAAGGGAGGGGCTGAGGGGGTAAGGACTATATGGGGGGGGAAGGGAGTTGGGGCTGCAATCCATATGTAAGGTGACTAAATAAATAAATAAAAACAATAAAAGGAAATTCACAACATTTTTTTGCAGAATGCATTCTGTAAAAGTGGAGAAACTAGCATAGAAAACATTCCAGAAAAAATAAAAAGACCTACACCATGGGACATAGAAACATTCCCTTTGCCCTGCTCTCATCTAAACATACTAAAAGTGTTGGAGGGAAAATAAAGAGCTCCATAGAAAGACAATGTACTGCATTTATACTTAGAGGGTAAAAATCAGAGGACAGAAATACTGTAAGTATAAAATAAGATAAAAATAAAACCCAAGACAGAAAACCATGATAAAATAAGAAAAAGAAGCATCAAGGACAGTAACAAGAAAGCTATTAATTTTGCTACGAGTATTTATCACCAACTAACCCCAAAAGAACAGATACACTATTCAGTTATTTAAAAAATGAATAGAAAAGAAAAAAAAAAGAAAAAGAAAAAGAAACCAAACAGAACGCTTAGCAAGGAAGAGGCGATATCAGTGCTGCAAGCTACTCTCGGCACTGTTTACTCACAGAGTGTTATCCCCAAAAGAAATAGTAAATGGCTTTCAACACCATATACTGTGTTTTCTGTTTCCTTGTGTGGAGAACTCCAGAGAGGCTTTCAGTCTGTCAGGTCACTTGCCCTGCATGCCTTTAAGCTGTGGTGACAACTGCTCTGAGTGCAGCGGATTTTATAGGATGGCTCTGGATATGGTGTCTTCATGGGAGCAAGTGACCAGACAGACTGAAATCCTCCCTGGAGTTCTGCTGCACACAGGGAAACAGAAAACACAGTCCATGGCTCCCCTGGAGAACATCGTCACACAGAACAACAGCTTGACAGCTCCACTGAAGATCCAACTATATGAACACCTTCCAGGATATCTACTTGAGCCAGGACAACAGATTAGTAGCTTCTCTGCCCTCTGAAGGCTCCACAGGTAGTCTGCTACAGCCAGGGCTGCAAGCCTATTAGGAGATCTGAAGCAACCCAGGGACAAAAGAAGCAGACTCCAGACAAAGTCACCCAGACCAACAAACATCAGAGATAGCCAGATGGTGAGAGGCAAACTCAACACATAAAGAAACATTCAAAGTCCTTAGTGATCAGAGAAATGCAAATTAAAATGACCCTGAGATTCCACTTTACACCACTCAGAATGGTCAAGATCAAAACCTTAGGTGATAGCACATGTTGGAGAGGATGTGGAGAAAGAGGAACAGTCCTCCATCGCTGGTGGGACTGAAAACTGTTACAACCACTCTGGAAATCAATCTGGAGGTTCCTCAGAAAATTGGAAAGAGATATATTTTATGACCCAGCAATGCCACTTCTGGGAATATACCCAAATGATGCCCCACCATGCCACAGGAGCACGTGTTCCACTATGTTCATAGCTGTCTGGTTTGTGAAAGCCAGACACTAGAAACAACCCAGAAGTCCCACAACAGAAGAATGGATACAGAAAATGTGGTTCATTCACACAATGGAATACTACTCAGCTATTAAGAACAAGGACATCCTGAGTTTTGAAGGCAAATGAATAGAACTAGAAAATATCATCATAAGTGAGGTAACTCAGACCCAAAAGGACATGCATGGTATGTATTCACTAATATATGGATATTAGCCAAAAATAATGTAATTCACAGAAATAAAAAAGTTCAACAAGCTGAGCCCAATAAAATGTGGAATGTAAAATAGATAGATAGATAGATAGATAGATAGATAGATAGATAGATAGATAGATAGAGTGGTCATTGTAGGTACCACTTCACAGCAATAGAAACCCTAATAATGACAGTGGCTGTGATGGATTGTATGTGCTTGGCCCAGGAAGTGGCACTATTTGGAGATATGGCCTTGTTGTAGTAGATGTATCCTTGTTGGAGTAGGTGTGCCACTGTGTGAATGGGCTTAAGAACCCTAGTCCTACATGCCTGAAAGCCAGTTTTCCATTAGAAGCCTTCAGAGGAACATGTAGAACTCTCAGCTCCTCATGCACCATGCATGCCTGGATACTGCCATTCTCGCACCTTGTTGGTTATGGGCTGAACCTCTGAAACTGTAAGCCATCCCCAATTAAATATTGTCCTTGTAAGAGTTGCCTTGGTCATGGTGTCTGTTCACAGTAGTAAAACCCTAACTAAGGTAGTGACCAATGGGAGAGGGCCCAGTCCATTATGGGTGGTAACATCCCTAGACTAATAGTCCTGAGTTCTATAAGAAAGCAAACTGAACAAGCCAAGAGAAGCAAGCCAGTAAGCAGTGTGTTGGAAGTTTCCCATAATGAATAAACATTACAAGCAACCAATCACTGGAAAAGTAGGCAGGACTTCTGGGTTGGGAAGATAAAGAGGGAACCCAGGAGAATGAGATGGCCCTTTTGGATGGAGGAAGCAAGAGAAGCAGACAGAATGTAGGAAGCCAGAGGTTGTCAAAAAGTTTGAGTGGTTGGTCCACCAGGATTTATAACATAGATTAGTTTATATAATTAGGATGCTAGGTTCTGCGCCCATCAACTGTGATTCTAAACTAAGATTGTGTAGCATTTCCTTCACATGGTGACTCAGTTTGGTTCCAGAGAGAAAGGTAAGTGCAACAGAGCGTGGGTATGCAATAGTGCACCTCAGCTAGCCAAGGAAATTTGGGAGCACAGGACAGGTGTGAGAGCAGCCAGTTATGGGAACTTAGAGCTGGGTGGAGAGAGCTCCAGAGGGGTGGAGCCAGCCTGGGTGAGATAGCCCTGGCTATATGGAATATGAATAAATACATGAATACATAAGGCAACTAGAAAAACTTCGAGTAGTTGCAGTTCTAAAAATGAGGACACAGAGATAGTACTGTCATGAGTTTGACTGCAGAAAGGTTGACCCCTATACTCCCCCCACCTCTAGTTCAGCTGTACACCCTTGCAATATAGGATTATTGCAGCTCAGTAAACCACAGCTTTGGCTTTGAAGGAAATAAAAGAGTTGATTTCAGAGCCACAATTAGGAGTGGCCACAGCCCAGGAACAGAGATTTAGTTTACCTCAAATTTTATATCCCCATGTAGAAGCAGTTTCATTTACAGAACATAAATCAAGGCCAGTTTTAAAATATACGGTAGAAACATCAGTAAGTTGGTTATACCAGGATAATGAAACTTCTATATAGGCCTCAGATGCCATCTGATGACACTCTTTGGAGTCATTGGGATCTAGTGTTTTTCTAATATAATATATTTAAAAGCCTTTTATCTAGTAGTCACTGGAATTTAAGTTCAGACAGAGGTGGGCAAGGAATGGTAATTGAAAGGGTTAAAGTAAGGATATTAGCCTCTGGACAAGCAACTCTCCAACCTCTCCACATCAACATAGTTTAAATAAATAAAAGAGTGTTTGCAAAGACATAGCTTCCTTCCAGTAATTCTCATTCAGACACACACAAATACATGAAAGGTCACAGATGGTTAAAAGAACCTAATATGAGAGCTACTCAACACTATAGGACGTAGTCTACTTTCATTACAGAAAGCCTTATAGAATACATAGGCCAGGGAAGACTAGAAGGATGCTCCATTGATATGGCTACTAGGAAGACTTTGTCTCCACTGGGTAAGGGCTTTTCGAGGGCATGCTTTTGGGGAAAGGATCACCCATTTAGAAGTAAAAAGGAAACCAAAAGTGAACTCTGATGGAATTGTAAACCTAAAAAGAGGAAATAGATGTTTCTTTTGTCTCCCCTTGGGAAGAAATTTGAGCAACATATTCACTCTTAGAATGACAGGCAATATGAAATATGTAGATGTAAAGACAAGCTACTTTTTTATGTAATGCTTTGAGAAAGTAAGGTCCATGAATGTGGTCAGAGAAACACTTTCATGTATTAAAACATAGAGTATGGCAGACACAAATTATGGGAAGTGACCTGGGAACTTAGGTCTTTAAGTTCAATAATGCATTTATTATATACTTTTTCTTTTCCAAATATTTCCTAGTTTTGTACTGTAAGACATTCAAAATGTCAACTAAGGATAATATTAACCACCAGTATTATACACAAGTAACTTCCTTCAAAGAGATTAAAGTCTAGAGCCTCAAAAATTTAGACTTTAATTAAGAGGTAAAGGCTATGGGTGAAGATTTTCTAGCAGGTAGTCTAAATTTGAGATGAGACTATATTTAGGCAGAAGGGTTAGCATAACCATAGGCTCCAGATAAAATATTACAAGCTACTTCCTCACACATGTTATTTTTGAATTTACAAACAAATATAAACAATTAATATTATGTGCTAATTTACTTTTTTTAAGCATTCATAAATAGACATTGGAAATGTCAGAAATAGGATAAGAAATGCACTGATTAAAATGTTCAGATAGAGACTGAGATCTTTATTTAATATTAGTACAAAACTGATATGCTGTTATATAACAGTTTTCTCAAGACTGAAACATTATATACAGCAGGAAAACTCTTTATCCACAACTCAAAACTGCTTCAGGTAGTCCCTGAAACTGAAAAGATTCTACGTGCCTCCTTGTCAGAATAAGCAATAAGAGTTGCAAAGAAGACTCTGAGACCTGATCAGATGCCTGGAAGAAGCAGAAGCCTGTATAAATGCGTGCACGATACTTAAAACAACAAAGGCACCTGGAAAGAACAGTCTGCAACTTGTAGAGCTGTCTTCAGGCTATGCAGTGTGCTCTAAGCTTCCCATTCCACCTTTGAGGGCTGTCATGCTGGAGTAAGCTTTTATGATACAGTGGTCTGGGTCATTTCTGCTTTTGTAACTCCTTCACACTAATTTCTGTAAGTAACCCCAATAAATTTCATTGGTTCATCATTTTGGACTTTGGTGGTATCATACGTTCATCTGTCATGTGTTCTATCTTGTGTGTGTATTGTGTGTTGTATCTCCCAAGGAAAGGTTTTGCCACAAAGCATATGCAGGATAAAATATATTATATTACTATGCATAAAAGAATGAGGCTATACAATTTAATAGCAATCCTCCACTCAAGAATAGTTGTATCTGAAGACAAATACTCTATAGAGGAGGAAAAGGCTAAATGAATAGATCCTTTGACTTGACTTGAATCCAAATTAATAATTAATTATAAAGACTTAAACTTCAAGAAAAAGCTGAGGTAACTTTTTCTTTTATTCACTAGGTCCTTCCTTATCAGAGTAAGCAACATGATCGGCAAAGTAACTTCTACATTTTCTAGTAAATGAGATTTGAATTCAAGTGAAATCTAATAAGTTATACTCCATGGAAAAGAACATTCTGCACTTTTGAAGACTCCTTGGCATTATCTTCTGATTTCCATGAAGACAACCACTGATGCAGCAGATGATAGGGCAGATACTGTTACTGAGAACTGAACTGCTTCTAACTCTCCTCTGCTCACCAGTCCCCAGAGGAGAGAATCCTCTCAAAGTGACTGAAAAGAAATCTACCTTTAGAGTCTACAGTGTAATCACAATATGATCCAGAGGGCAAAGTCAAGAACTGTGGCCATGAGATAAAATATTAAATACTCAGCTTTGGTTCCTGAAATACAAAAAGTGTGACTTTTTTTTTTAATATTCTCAGAAATGTAGTTTTATACTTTGCAGGAAGATGCTACAGATGGATGCTTTAATTTTGAAGTAAGCAGTAACTGGTGCTGAACACAATACAAAAAGGCAAACACGTGAAATATTAAATCATGACAATTCCTGTTTGCTTTTAAAAGGTATCCTAATTTTCATTTTAATTACTTAAATTTGTCTGGAGTAACAGGTAGTTCTGAGCCATCCAGTGTGAGTCCTAAGAACTGAATTTGGAACCATGGCTAAAGAATTATAGGCATTTAATTGCTGAGTCCTCCATCTTTACACTCTGTAAATATTTTTATTTGTATAAAAAAATATTAAAGCATATCCATCCATACATCAAAATATACATAAATGTTGATTTAACACAAAAGTACTATTTGACTCTCTTGTTTTTTAACTACTAGAATATGAACTTATGCTTTAATATTATTTCTTTATCTAGTTGGCTGCTTAAAAAAAAAAATACCATCCAGGATTATCATTGAAACTTCTATAAAGCAGGTAAACACAAAGTAACAACGACAGAAAGAAGCAGGAGATCAATATTTAGTCATGAATTAGTTGTTTTCGATCTATTGAAGATCTCACCATTCAAATCTTCAAGATCTTCAAGTTCCTTTTCTCCATGATAAATGTAAAGAAATAATACCTAGCAGAAACTGTAATGCACCTTTAGAGCTCAGGATCAGGAGTGAGAAGAATCAGATAACATGTCACTCTGTTGCACTGATAGCTCACACTCACCTACAGATACACTTTTCCGGCACAAAACAATGATATTGGTATTTATATTCATATATTACTACTGTTATAATACTGTGGAAACTCATGAGTGAGAATATTATTGCAAAATCATTGCTGCTATTATGGAGGAGAGAATTTTAAATAGTATTTTTAAAATAACATAAACACAAACATTAACCAAGTAATATAATAGGCATTTGATTACATAGAAGTACTTGCTCACCTTGATAATATTTGTCAGTATTCTCAAAGAGAAAAGAGGTTAGCTAAAATAGCAATGAAAATGTCGACACTGACAAAACCTGCAGCACCCAAAGAGAATGTGTTCTTAGAGAGTGAAAATCGATGAAAAGCAACCCATGATCTTCTTCTTGTCACCTTGCCAGTAAAGGTTTCTAAATGTGTACATCATCTGAATGAATTTATTAGGACAAAATCCACAGATCCACAGATGCAGTTTTCAACCAAAACCAACATACTAGCATTATCAGTGATGATAGGCTGCAATTTTCCATCAAGAACAATTAGACACAATACCTAACAGTTCCTGAAAAGTACTAACATCTTGGACTGAGCACAAGAAGTGCCATAGACAAAATGCAATGTATACCATTGTACCATGAGTTTCTCTGTTTACACTGATGTTTTAATTCTGTACAAATTCCTTTGACCATAATGAGTTCATACTAATATTCTAATTTAGAAGGATGATATAAACATGTATACAAGCATTGTTGCCATTTACTTCATTTTCTGTCAATATAAAACATACAATAAGTAATATTTTTATAGGACCTATTCTTTCTGTGTCCTCAACCCTAAATATTGCAACACCCTTTGATGAATATTTGAATTACTCTTTCCTACCTCCAGTGTTACTTAAGACAAATTTCACATATTTGAGAAATAGTTAAAAGTAATTATCCTGTTGCTGATCACATTTGAGTCACCTCTCATAAGATGAGGTATAACTTAGATCATGCAAAAAATATTTTCATAAATTTCTATGTCAACTCCATTTCCTATTTTATACACTATTTCATAAAATTAGACATGTCAATATATTTTGTACTTGTTCTGTAACAAAATAAATTACAAACTACATTCTTGCTGACTTTTTAAAATCATATGGCAAAATCCTAATATGTGTCCTTAAAATACATCAAGCATCAGATCCAGTTCATTTATAATATATCTATATAATAACTTCCCAGGCAAGTAGTTCCTTTAAGTCAAATATTTTTCCATAATCTCAACTGAAGGCAAGGTTTTGATTCCAAAGTACATGTGTCTTTACCATGAGCTTAATTGTGTTGGTATAACTTAAGGACGGATGAAATGTGTTGCTAAAACTTATGGATACTACTAAATGTCCTCTGTACGTAGAACATTCTCACAGGAAATAAATATGTAACACAAAATGTTAGCAGTATTTAAGGCCAGAAAGCCTGCCTTAAAGGAGAAACACAATGTCAAAAGAGTAAAAATAAATAATCTTCCAACTGTTTCAGTGTTAATCCTAAATCAGTTTTCTTCTTTTAAATCAGATTACTAGGCAATAGGATTCAGGAAAACTATAATAGCCCAGATGTATAGTAGCATCTACCATGAGTCAGGTATACTCTTCTTAAGAGGCTTACTTAATCTTCATGAAGAATTATGAATTTCTGCCTCAGCAGTTAAGAGCACTAGTTGTTCTTCCAGAAACCTAGATTGGATTCACAGTGCCCATATGTCAGCTTACAGCCATCTTTAACACCAGTTCTAGAGAATTTGATATTATTTCTATCTTCCAAACCCAAGGTACACATATGGCGCACACGCACACACACACACACACACGCGCATGCACACAAGGAACATTCATATTCATAACATAAAAACAATACGGTTTTAAAAGAATGGTATACAGATATCATTGTTCCTTAAATGAGGAGAATAAGCCTTTAAATTGATTACTTTATTGTCACAATGTTTTCAAAGGTAGATATGAGATTTAATCACATCACCTGAAATCAAGATTATATCCCCTCGATCGTTCTCTCAGTGTCTTCATGATAAACCAAAAATTCCTTCCTACTTTAATTGATGGTAAGTCTTCTTATGTAGTACATGCGGACTTTGAAATCACGACACTAGGAATGCTAGGATCATAAAAGTAAGCCACCACAACTAGCTAAAAGAAAAGCTGCTTTATTAAATACATATTTCAAAGGAAATGGAAGCATATTTCATAAGATCTACAGAAATCTCTGGTGATTAGTTTCTACTTGAAAATTTCATTCCAGAAGATCAATAAAAGTTCAAGCACACAGCAGGTGTCACTAAATCATTACTTATTCATTTATGGAGACTCTCATTTTCATTTTACCAAATGTGCTCAAAAATCTCTAAAAGATGAAAAATTCAACTAAGTGAAATACATAACAGTATCAAGAAAATAAGAACAGAAAGCACATGGCATTGGCTTAACATCAAGTGAATAAAGGCAAGTAGTTGGGAAGTAAAGCACACCAAACCATCATCGGCCCTTGATAATCACTTCTCGGAGATACCACACATGCTTGAAAAATCCATTCAGAGAAAGTTACAACATACCAACTGAAAGGCATAATAGTATTCTATAGCTGTCATAACAAAATAGCAGAGACTACATGGTTTAAATAACAAAATTATCTGTCAAAAAACTTGGAGGACTTAAGTCCAACATCAAAGATTTACTGGATGTGGTTTCTAAGACACTGGCATTAAGACGTCAACATGTGAGTTTGGGAGAAACATAAGTTTAGGCAAAATATAAGGAATAATAATTTATAAGAAGACAATGGTATAACCTGGAATATTTTCTTGGGGAAATTTGGAAAGTTTCTCAAATTCTACAAGACAGTAATAAAATACACAGCAATATTATATCTTATAATGGTATTACAGGGAACAAGATTAAAGGGGACTTCATATAAAACGTAACCTGAAATTCACATGCACCAACCTTAGAGGACCCAATAGAGTGTCAATCACAGTCCTATAGTGTCATAGTATTATTAGACAGAAAAATGAGGTCATCAGACATAAAAATTTTTATTCAGTGTCTCAGTTTCCTAAGCACAAGTACAAACCAAACCTTTGTATCAGCAAAGGAAATAGCAAATGATAATTTGCTTCAAGATTCTTTTATTTTTCTATTTTCTTTTTCCAGTTTTTATTGCCTGTTATTTTTTGTTGGATTTTTGTTTAGTTTTCTATTTTTCTTAAACTCACAGGAACAACAGGATATCAATGTTGAAACAAGGGTACCTTTTTATCTTGACTTGAAAGTCTGCTTTTCTGTGTTCAATGGGAAAGCAGCATTGTAACTGCGGACTAAGGCCTTTCCATCTCTTCCTGAAGCAACACTATTTGCCTACATAGCTGTTGGAACACCCAGCAGGTTGGCAGAAACAAGACCAAAAAACAGTGCTGGACAGCACAGAAGAGAAGAATGAATGAAAGAATGATTGGAGAGAGGTTCACAAAAATTTCTTAGATAACTGGGACTTAAGTTGTAACAGCAAAGCAACCAAAATATTTTGTAAGCTCTGTGAATCACAAATAGAATGACTGTTCTATAAATTTCCATTTCATTATTCTTTATGCCTACCATGGCTATTAGGTTCTGCTATCTCATCTAGACATAACCAGAACCCCTAGGGTTAGAATGCAGAAACCTCTAATTTCATTCCAGTTTGTTTAAACACTAAATAATATCATTAGGACTTTATTCTTTTTCCCTAAATTTTGCTTCAGTTAAAAGGCATATAATTCCAGAGATATGCCTCAGCAGGCAAAATCACTTACCACTCAACAGTGCAAACCTGACAGTTTATGTACGATGCCTAGACCAAAAATAAAAGGTTGAGGTAGACACATCTAAACACAAACATTTGAAACATGTGTATACACTGCACATGCACACATACTCCCAGGTAACATAGTAACAGCACAAACATTCACAAAATGATACAAAATGTATATTAAGAATTAAATTTCAGTTGATATAAACTTACATTATACTTGACCTTGAAATTTTCAACTTTCATATAAATTATATTCCTGTGCTTTAGAAGGTTCATTTAAGTCAGTTTCTCTAGCATACCATCAGTGAGTTGTTTCTCTTGCTGTAATTCATAATTCAAAACACTGAGTTTATATATTGTGCGAAGGTCACCTTCAATCAAGATTTCAGTATTCATACTGCTGAACTTGGTCTGTGTATAAACTTAATAACTGTTATTTTTCTCACATTTTCTAATTCTTCATCTTAGGCCTTATGTATTTCTAATGCATATTTCTCATGTTCTTCACACTGGTTTTTAAATAAACATCTTTTTTTACAAAATTAATTCAAACCTATCTCCTATATAATTTTTAAATCAATCAAGCTTAGATATGTCTCATTATCTCCTTTAAAAGATCTAGAGGTCCTGTGTTTGCTACAATGCTTTTTATGTAAGTAAATTTCACTTCCCAGTGGACCTCTTGAAAGTAAACTAAATGCTTTATCTCAATGAATGCAGGAGAGATATTCAACAAATATTTTTACTTAATCATACATTTATTATTTCATCTGAACCATTCTCTAGTGTTTATCCACTAAAGTGAATTTTAATTCAGTTTGACACCTTTTTTTTTTACTCTCATAAATCCTTTGAGTGTAAAACTGGCAAATGATTGTTGATTTAACCCTTTCATGGAAATATTATCTCTGTATGTAGTTCATGTACGGATAAAAAATGCTCACAAAAACTTGATGACAAATTTTTCAAAATGTTTATATTCCAAAGTAACTCAGTAACATCACAGAATGAAGAATGTAACAACACAGAATGAAAGATGTAATATCACAGGGTAAAATATGTAAGGAATATATATTTTTTAGACATTTCTTTTACTGACAATATTTTCTCAGTTCATACTTTGCTTTCTGAGACCAGCTATACACACAAACCAGAAAGTGTTGTAGTTCTGAGTCCAGCATCCCAGTCACTTCTCTCTCACTCTGCCAAAAGCACAATAGAGTTTACATACATGAGCTTCTTGCTTTCTTTAAAGACCTCTGTTACCCTACCACAAACCCACTGCATATTACATGACTGATGATCTGGCTTGGTTATTTCATTCATAACTGAGTTAAACCATCCAAAACTGAGTTTGAATTGAACTTTCTAACAAGGCTTCTGATTTATACTTCAGGAGGATGAATTGATGGGATACAGGTTTATTCTGCACACATGTGCTATTATAGTCTATTTCCTTGGAGTATGTAAAATTCCATGAAATTATATAGTTTCACAGTGTCTTTCTCCTAGACTTATTAACTTAGTATTCCAAATATGATGTACTTTCAAACTCTATAGAGCCACATAAATATGAGGTAAAATGTTACTTATGTAAACTGTCATAGGATAAATATTGTTGAAAAAGGCTATTCTGTAGCACTTTCCTCCTATCTTAGAAGGAAACTACTTAAGACAAAGCATTTTCAAAAGTGAGGTTAAGCCTTCCTTCCTACAGAGAAGTTTGTAAAGAACAGGAAGTATACAACTTAAAAGATTCAAGAAATCACAAAACCTGACCAGATTTGCAAGGCACAATCATCCCCAAACTTATATAAGCAGGAGGGATTGCTGTGACCCATTCTTAGTCCATCTAGACAGCCTAACAGAGGATCAGATGAGCTAAACTGCCTGGAAGAGACTTAAACCATCCAAGCTTCCTGAAAGAAACACCCTCTAGCCTATTTAGCTTCCAACTAGCTATGTAGTAAGCTCCAGTTTTCCATTGTTTATGAGCCATCAGCTATGTTGGATACACTTTGTGCAATACTTGGAGGCTTTTCTCTTACCATAAGTAACCCCACATCCATATTCTGTAAACAACCCCAATAAAATTTATTATTCAAAATGAACACTGGTAGTATCTTGACTTTGGCCTATCAATCTGTTGTTGGTATATTTCTGTTCACTTCCCTGCCCCCAGAAATAGTGTTACACAAAACAACCTCACTGAATTGTTTAGGCTGGTACGTAATCCACTCAGTAACACAGCCAACCTTTGTAGTTTTATCCTTCCAAGCAACTGGAACAAGAGACCTATACCAGTATTCTAGCCCAGCAAAACCTTCATTTTGCACAAGCTTACAGGCCCAAAGAAATATAAACTTGTAATAAGGTAATAGTTTTAATGTTAACAAACCTCGGAGTATAAGTGCATTTAAAAAAAAAAATCTATGATAAATGATTCCAATTCTAAATATTACAATTGATACCGAAAAATTTACTAAAGCCAAGTTTATACAAAGTAAAAATAAAGTCATGGGGAAAGCAGAGAACAAATCCATAGTGCTTTGGGTGCTTGTTTTTTTGTTTGTTTGTTTCATTTTTGCTTGTTACTTCTTTTTTATTATTATTAACATTATTAACTTTACATGTCAATCACACACTCCAGTCCTTCTTTTCCTCCCAGTCCCATACTTGTAAATTCCTTCCCCTATTACTTCCTCCTATTCTCCTCAAAGAAAGGGAAGCCCTTCTTGGGTACCACACTACTCTGGAACATCCATTTGCAGTAAGCTTATACATCCTCTCCCACTTAAGCCCAACTAGGTAGTCCACTTAAGGAACTCACATGAAGACGAAGCTGCACATCTACTAGAAATATGTAAGGGACCTAGGTCTATCCCCTCAATAACTTTTGGTTGGAAACTTGGTCTCTGTGAACCCCCATGGCTCAACTGGGTTGATTCTGTAGGTCTTATGGTGTCCTTGACCTCTCCAGCCAGCTTGATTCTATCTCTCACTCTTCCATAAAATTTGTCAAGTATAGACTGATGTTTTGCAATGGAGGCCATCACTGACTCAGTTGCCTGTCATTGGACCCCTTTACTATAGTGGTTTGTGTCATTAAGTTTGAAAAAAATAAAAAAAGAAACCATGAAAAACAAAGGTCATATAATAAGACATAGGCTAGTAAAGACACAAAGTAGGCACCAATCAAATGTTTAAAGGACAACAATATAGAATCTGAACACAATATAGAGGTCTGTTGCTGGGTATTATAGAAGTTTCATTCAAACAAGAAAACACTTGTATACAGATTAATTTAATACATAAGTAGTATTTTGAAATATAGGTAGACAAATGATTTTCATATTCAGAATTTTTCTTTTTTCTTCTTGCTACCTACTTTCTTATACATCTAAAAAACACAAAACTGACAGTCATTTTGTGACTTGAAGTGATTTCTAAAAATATGAAGTTAGAGCCATATCCTCATTAAGAGAAGAAAATTCATACTACAGGATTATCTTCTATTGCTGTTAAAGATTGTAGAAAAACAAAGAAAAGATTAAAATTGATATTTGAAAAACATATATATATATTAAAACTTATCTCCATGATAATTTTCAACAAAATAAAATTTCACTTAAATCCTCATAATTTTGATAAAATGAACAATAAACACTGGAAGAAATAGATTATGTTACCAAATGGTTCTGATCAAACTGGATAGTTACATATAGAAGAATAAGTTCCTCATGTCTCACCCTGTACAAAACTCAACTCCAAATGTATCAAGATCCCCAACAAGACCTAATAGGATAAAAAGAAGAAAATATATTTAAACTCATTAGTATGGAAGAGGAACTTCTGAAAAGGGTCCTAATAATGCAGGCATCAAGAATAGTATTTAATGTATGATATTTTATGAAGCTAAAAGAATTGTGTCCAGCAAAGTACACTATCATTTGAATGGAGTGCCAGGATTCCTACTGGAGATGAAGATGACAGGCTATTGCTAAAGCTCTTGGTTGCCCTACTGAAAGCAAGAAACCTTAGTGCTGAAGAAACCACAAATTATATTCAAAACATGGAAGAAACAAACAAGTATGGATGTGATACATTCATTCTTTTATTTTTTATTTATTCATTAATATGTTTATTGAGTGGTACTTAGATGCAGGGAGATTACTTTTTTCAGTTTTTTAATTCAATATTTTATTTATTTACATTTCACATGACATCCCCCTTCCCCATTTCCCCCATTAATCCCCTATCCCATCCTTCCTTATCCTTTTTTGCCTTTATACTGTTTAAATAACATGCAAGTATTAAGGTCAGTTCTAGGTTGACGAACTAACAGTTCAATAGATGCAAATAGTCAAGGAACAAGCAAGACAATAAACCCAGATAGTCAAAGAACATGCACAACAATAAACAGAGTCCCTGTGATCACTATTTCTAAGGTATTATCAGGATGACCAAAATATCTGAGCCTAGTTCTCTGTCCTAGCCCAAAATCATTTTCATGCCTGAAGCCTACTTCTTTGTTCTAGCTTAAAATTTAGATTCCTGTATATAATTACTTCTTTGTTCTAGCCTAATATTTAGATTCCTGCCTGAAATTTCTTCTTTGTTCTAGCATAGGATTTAGATTTCTTCCTGAAATTATTTCTTTGTTTCAGCCTAATGTCAGATTCCTGCCTGCAGCCCACTTCCTTGTCCTTGGCCAATGTTATATTTCTGCCAAGCAGCCCATTTCCTTGTCCTTGGCCAATGTCATATTCCTGCCAGGCAGACCCAAATGCTCTCCACCTCTCCCCCTTTTATTGCATAAACCAGACTGAGGTCATTATGTCTTAAGTCACTCTGACAAGAAGCCTTCCTTAAGGTTGTGGAATATGCATTATCAAAGCAATTCATTTCTTTCTTAGGTTGATAAGGCTCTGTGTAGAATCTTACCCATCCTTGGCTTGACAGCTTGTTAAATTAATAACTCTGTCTGGGGGTCTATTTTCAGTTTCAAGCCATGTACTTTAGTTGGCAACCTGCTGATGTAGTTAGAGACATGCTTTAACACAATTGGACAGTTTTCATAGTGCTAGAAAAGTCTATTTTCATTGAGATTGTAGTCCCTGGTAGATTGACTATGGTCCAGTAGAAGTTCAGACATTAACATTCAAGAATATCTGGGTAGTATAAGTAGACTTGATGGGTTTACATTTTTAAAAAATGAACACAAAGTTGGGTGTAGAGTGAGTGGACATGATCAACACACATAAAATTCTTCAATGACTAACACAATCATTAAAACAATAAAAACAAAAAATCCCTGGAAATATAAAACATGCAATATATTACCATAGTTACATAAAATTGTACGTGAATGTGTTTGTGAGAGAGGGAGAGAGAGAGAGAGAGAGAGAGAGAGAGAGAGAGAGAGAGAGAGAGAGAGAGAGAGAGTGAATATGTTCTCTGTCGATGAAGAACTTGAACTCAAAGAGATCTGCACTCCTCTGCCACTTAAGTGCTGGAAATAAAGATGTGTGCCACCACACCCAGTGAAAAATTATATTTTATCATTAAAAAACTGATAAAGTCTCTCCAAATTCTTATACCTGCTTAAAATGCATATTCCCAACAAAAGTTAGGCTGAATGAATACTAAACTCATTTTTTAGCAGATTAATGCTGTCCAGATAATGTCTATCAGTTAATTCCTGGCATATTCTAACCTCATTTTGAACATGAAATTCTCCCAATGGTTATGATTGATCCTATTCTAACATTTTCCAGAAAGAAATTCACAGAACATTTTTAAGATAAACATACACAATAGGACAGCTGTGAAAACCATACAATTTATAAATCTATCAAGAGATAGCTCTCTCAGAGAAGGGTTAGAAAAGGGGAGGAGAGAGATGTTGAAGAACAAAGGGAGGGAAGGAAGATGGGAGAAAAAGAGAGATTAATGACTAAATTTCTCAGAAACAAGGCAGGAAAGTAATGATGTAGTTATTGTTAAAGACAAGCACAACATATTCTAAAAATGTCAGAACTCTCCATTAAGATTGCTTGGATAAATTCTATTCAGTTACCAAAGAAACCATATTCTATGTGACCTTTCAGAGGTCCAAAAATCTATAAAATAAAGATTTTTATACCAAAGAACAAGATAACCACTGAATTTACAATATCATTCTATCTGAAGTGTATAGTTTAGCTTATAATTGTGTCCTATTCTTCACAGCCAGTTAAAGCAAGCCAGTATAACCCCATGTCTTTGCTACAATTTTTTATATGACTTTACTTTTTTTTTTTTACTGATAGTTTCATAGCAGCACTTTTCTTTAGGAGTATTGCTTCTGTAACGCAGATGTTCTCTTCAAAATCAACATATGCTATTAAATAGAGAACTTTAATACTGTCTAAATAATAATGAAAAAGGTTGAGCCAAAACAGAACAAATATATTAACTTATAAATTTAAAATAAAAGTGTTTTATTTATGCAAATTTGTTCCTACATCTTGCTGATTAATTCATGATTTTATCAATTCATTAATTTTCTTTAAGTGTGAAGTATGTTCAATGATGAGCATAACTTTTTCAATTCATTAATTTTGCTTAAGGATGAAATATGTTCAGTTAATCATTCTGATATGAAAATAAATTTTATTCTAACAAAATAGATCATATCATAAAAATCAATTTTAAGATAATAACAAGTATTAGTCACTCACTATATGTAAGGCACCATTCAATGACTTACAGGTATCACTGCATTAATTCTCCCTCTAAGAAAATTAATACTGTTATCAGTATTTACAGATGAGGACAATGAACAGAAGAGTAAAATTTCCCTATGTAAATTTTGGTTACATGGGTAAATAAATAAAAACCTGTACTTCTACTCTCATTCATTTATACTGCCTCCTTATAAAAAATATTATCTAATCAGTGCACCAAAATGTCAATGCCTATAAGGCATCTGAAAAATGCTTAGAGATTTGCTTTAGTCTCTAATGACTAAAATAACCTTGTTGATTTGACATTTTTTATTTTGCAAATGCATATCTTGAACTTTTAATTTTCAAAAAATATTAATATCACCAACATCCAGACAGTATCTAATAGACATTAAAGAAATCATTATTCAAAGAGCAAATATATGGATGAGTTAACAATAGATATATTTTATCTAAACGGTCTCAGAAAAATAATTAACGCATGTGAAATGCTATAATCAGGCTATAGAGAGTACTAAGTAATAAATCCAGAAATTTCTATGACACTCAAAAATTTAACATTTTTCTTCAAAAAAAACTCAGGCAGATAATTTAATCTTTAAAATACATTAAGGAGTGTTTTGCCATCTGCAATTTTTAAAGAAATGAGTTTTATAAAAAGTTTTATCATTGGCAATGTATTTAGGAAATGGCTGAACCTCCACTCCACATAATTTGGTCATTCACTATTGCATATGTTATACAAGAAAAATAGATTATATTATAATTTAGATTCATTATCTTGAAGAATTTAACCAAAAGAAACACATGGTGCATTAAATCACCTTAAATTACTTATAGAAATAACTCCTATATGTTTTAAATGATAAAAACTCTCTTACTTTTTCTATTGCTGTGAAAAACATTAAATACAAGAAAACACACGTAAAAGATATCGTTTCATTGGGCTTAAAGTTTCATGGTATTACAATCCATGACAACAGAGCAAAGGCATGTCAACAGAAACAGGTAAGAGCTTATGACCCAGAAATGAAGAAAGACGCTAGGAATAAAGCTAGTCTCTGGAAACCTCAGATTGAAACCACACTGACACACCTTCTCCAACGAGGTCAAACTCCTAATCCTTTCCAAACTGGTCCACTAAATCTTTCCATCTATCACAAAATGTTAACAAACAAAGTCAATTTTTATATCAAAATATATGAGGATCTCCTGCTTATTACATACAATACAAAACGTGGGTAAGAATCCTGTGATCATCACTCTTTGCTTCACAATAGAATAATCTTGAGATGATTCTAATTTGTAGAATAAAGGGACATTAAAAACATGATTCAAATATATAATATGAATTTTTTTCAAAAAAAGATAATTTTAAAAGTATTACTTGGAATAGATATATAATAATGGGGTTTCTTACCAATTGCTTCTGATTTATTGAATTTTCCAATATATATGTATGCAAATAACAGTATTAATAAATATTTTAAATATATACAATTGCGCTAAAATCAATTTTCTTGAATCATTAATCCAAGTGTCTTAGGATTTTATTGCAGTGAGAGACATCATGACCATGGCAATTCTTATAAAGGAAAACATTTCACTGGGGCTGGCTTACAATTTCTGAGGTTCAGTCTACTATCATCATGAAGTAAAGTGTTGCAGCATATAGGAATATATGGTGCTAGAGAAAGAACTGGAAGTTCTTTATTTGGATCATCAGGCAGAAAGTGAATTGGTTTGAGCTTTTGTGACCTCAAAGCACACCGCCTAGTCATGCACATTTTCCAATAAAGCCACACCTATTCCAAGGCACACCTCCTAATAATGTCATTTTCTGAGCCTATGGGGGCCATTTTCTTTCAAAGCATCACATTCCACTCCCTATATCCCATAGGCTTGATACCATATCATATTGCAAAATGCATTTAATCCAACTTCAAAAGTCCCCATAATTCATAATACTCTCAAACTTGTTAAAAAGTATCTGGTAGTTTGAATATGCTTTGCTCATAGAATGGCAGTATTAGAAAGTGTGGCCTTGTTGGACTAAGTGTGACCTTGTTAGAGGAAGTATGTCACTGTGGGGGTGAGTATTGAGACTTTTCTTAGCTGAGTGGAAACCAGTCTTCTCCTGTTTGCCTTCTGGAAGAAGATGTAGAACTCTCAGCCCCTACAGCACCATGCATGTATGGATGGTGCCATGCTTCCCACCATGATGATAATGTAATGAACCTCAGAACCTGTGTGGTAGCCCCAACTAAATGTTGTCCTTTATAAAAGTTGCCTGGTTATGGTGTCTTTTCTTAGCAATGGAAACTCTAAGACAAAGAATAAAGTTCAGAGTATCTTCTGAGACTCATGTAACCACAATGCTCAAGATCTAATCCTGTACCTCTTCCAAGAAAGCTAGACCAACTCCAAGGCTACACCTCCTAATAGTGTCATTCCCTATTGTGTTCCGCGCCCCTTCCTAGTCCCCTCACCTTTTTTGCCTGCTTCTCCTTTCCATTCTTCTTGGCCTTATTTTTTTCCCCAGGCTCCTTGGCCTGATGCCGGCTAACATGCTTTGTTTCTGATACCCTGGAGTGGACCCCTCCTGAAACCTCTTGACTTGCACTAATAGCTGTGCTGCGAGCTGGATCCCCACAACACAAATAAGCTAAAAACAAAAGCAACACAAGCAAGAGGCCAACTAGTGCAGCGGAGGCAATGGGTGAAAATCCGCTCGCAACGAAGGCTTCCACCCCAAACATATCTCTCAGAGACGTACCTCGATCCTGTAGTCTTTTAACTCGCCCCAAATCTCGGGGGGGGGGGGTCTCCGCAGCGCCTTGAAATTCCCAGGTTTCGGCACCAGATATTCCGCGCCCCTTCCGAGTCCCCTTCACCCGCGAAAGAGACACGTGAGGCAGTGTTCGGGTAATTACTACAACGAGGCTTTATTCTTGTATCAGCAGAAGCAGAAGACCCCAAGCCCTGGAAAGGCACTGCTATATGTACCCTAGAGTGGTGTGTTCACTTCTGATTGACTGTTTACTCATCACCCATATTACGCCCTGGGATGGGCAGTGGCTTTGGCGCGCTTTTGCCTTTAGCACCTGTGCAGTTAGTTGTTTACTTGTGGGAGCACAGGATGCCCACGCCATCTTGTAATGGCGAATGTTGTCACGCTCACTGTGGCTCCTAACACCTATGGTCCTATGGGGTGGCATTTTTCTCAAACTACCACATTATGTAGTTCTTTTTAAAAAATAATATTCTAATTACAATCTACTACACACACCCTGGGTGGAATGAAAGTGGTGAATATATTTATATCTTACAAAGCTCCTCAAGTGCTATTAATTAGGACCAAGTCAGTGGACTCTCACGATGAGTTGTCCTAAATTCTTATGCTATATTGTGTCCTCTTCAAATTGTATTAGAGTTCAAACATTTGTTTGGTTTTAGAGTTCAAAGAGCTACAGTTGATAGTGTATCTAAAAATAAAACAAGAATGAATGTGAAAATTGTGTGAAAAACCTGCATGTGCATACCTATATGCACATCCATCAACTTTGTAGACATAATGTTCATTAAAGACATATGAAAGGAGGGAGAAGGGAGGCTTGAACTTCTAGAAGATCCTACTACTCCTATTTCCCAGTCCTCAAATTACAGGCTCTCCCACAAGGCTGCAGAAACTCAAGTTAGGCTTGGGTGTGTCCTCAATGCCCAAACCAAGGCCAAAATGGAGCCCAACACTGGATGGCCTTTCCTTCAGTTTCTGTTCCACTCTTTGTCCTTGTATTTCCTCTTGACAGGAGGAATTCTGGATTAATATATTGGAGGTGGGTGGGTAGCCCCATCCATCAACTGGGGGCTTTACCTATCCACTGGATATGGTCACTACAGGTTCTATCTCCCCTTTGTTGGGCATTTCAGCTAAACTTCTCCCTGTTGGGTCATGGAAACCTTTTTGGTCCCTGGCATCTGGAACTTTCTAGTGGCTACCCCACTGGGAATAATACAATCCTTTGCCAAATGGTCCTGGGTAATTAAGAAGCAAACTAAACAAGTCAGATGAAGCAAGCCAGTAAACAGTATTCCTCAGTGGCTTCTGCTTCAGTTACTTCCTCACGGTTCCTATTCTGAAATCCACGTTGACTTCACTCTATCTAAAATGGGCTACAATGTGTAAGTGTGAACTAAATAAACCCTTTCTTCCCCAACTTGCTTTTCATCATGATGACTTTATTGTAGCAATATAAAACAAATTAACACTACACCATATTCCAACTCCTCATCCACCAAACAATTTAACTAGTTTCTTTGAACGTTTCCATTTGTGGTAATCAAATATTACTTCTATAATATTTTGCTTTTAACTTTTAAATACTTGAGAGTGTGAGAGTGGTGTGTGTGTGGTGTGTGTGTGTGTGTGTGTGTGTGTGTGTGATGTGTATGTTGTAGGCAATTGTAAGTCAGAAGTCAAATTGCCAGAATCAGCATTTTTTCCCCAATGTTCATCATGGTGATGAAATTCAGATAGTCAGGCTTGGTGACAAGTACCATTTCCAGGACTTAAATTTTTCTTAGTTAATTTTTGTTAAATTACAAATAAAAGAAAAAGAATTTCTTGTTTACTTTGATTCTTTGATTTATTCATCCTTAGGACCTTTCATTTCTTTCTTGTATATATATTTGTTTGTATATATATATATACACACACACAATATATATAATGTATATATAATATACATGCATGTATATATATACACACACAATATATATAATGCATATATATACACACATATATATGTATATATATGTATATATGTATATACACACAATATATATACACAATATACATATATACAATATACATAAATATATACATATATGTATATATATACAATAGGAAGAAATATATATATATATATTATAAATTTCAGATATCATACTCACTATCCTTAAAAATCTCCATTGAGGGCTAGAAAGATAGCTCAGCAGTTAAAAGTACTGGCTTCTCTTCCAGAGGACCCAGGTTCAATTCCCAGTATACATAGCAGCTCATAACTGTCTGTAAGTCCTGTTCCAGAGGTTTTCATTAACACCCTCATAAAGACAGACATACATGCAGGCAAAGCATTAATATATATAAAATAAAAATAATTCAAAAGGAATTAGCAAGAGAGATAGCTCAGTAGTTAGAAGTGCTGACCAGTCTTTCTGAGGACCTGCATTCAAGTCCCTCTACTCACATGGAGTCTCACAACTCTCTGTAACTCCAGCCCCATAGGATTCAACAATTTCTTTCTTCCTCCAAGGTCACCACACATGCTCAAACATACACACAGGCAGAACTGCCCATACACATTAGTAATACTAATACTAATAACAAATCTCCACTGAACATTTATTATAAATTTACTAATTTAATACGTTTTTCCATGTTTAGCAAAAATATCAGTCACTTTTATTTCTGATTTGTCATGTTCTTACCTTACAAGTATACAATTTTGACTAGAACATTTTATTTACTTATATTAAAAGTATAACATTATACGTTTACTTCTTTCATTTCTTCAGACTTCTTTCATTTCTTCTTCATGTATTTGCATCTTCTTCTTTAGCTATCTCCAAACTTCTCTTTCTGCCTTTGGCTTGTAGCAGATTAAACAGAATTAACCTTTACAGTATTATGAATGTACTTATTTAATTTTTAGCTATTATAATCTCTGCTTTAGGCTTTTATTGAGGATTTCTCATTAAATTCTCATTAATATTTCTATATTTCCTTGGTACTCTTCTTTGCTTTTATTTCTCTAAACAGTGCTTTATCATTGTTAGATGTTTCATCATATTTCAGATTGGAATCACAGATGTAAAACACAAGTTTCTCTGGGATCACAAAAATACAACTTTATGTCATGCCAGTATTTGCTCTGCTGTAATTTTTGTGAGATTTTGGCTTACATTTTTTCTTTGAACCTTAAGTCTGTTTAATTTACATCCAAACAAACATTTATTTTCTTCACCCATATGAAGCATACAAGTAGAGGCACTCTGACTTCTGCTACTGTGGTCCTGTCTGAAAGCTTTGCCATTTGATCCATTTTTTTATCATTTCCAGCTCTCTACTACAATAACCTATGGATATGTATATTGCCCACTCTTTTATTTGTTTAAACAATTTTAATAATAGTTTAAATGTTCTGTCTGATATTTCTGTTATGTAGGTCGTATATTTAGCTTGGTTGAGTTCTTTTTATCTTGGCGATATTTTCATTTTCTTTTATTGCCGTTTTCTCACAGCTCATAAATTTTCCTTGAGGCTGAATACCTTGTGAAGAACATTAGAAACTGAGTAAAGAGTTTTTATGCCTTTAAATGAGAGTGGTTGTCCTTTGGCTATTACTGGGGTTTGAATTCATTTACACAACAATTGAGCAAAGTTTGGGATTTCTTCTTACCAAAGTTTCTCTGACTATCCAGGCTTCAAATACCTCTATTAGAATCCTGTGTTTGGGGTGGGCAATAGATAGATAAAGGTTTTCTCTAAGATTTGTTCTACTGCCAATTTCAAGAGTGACCATTGAGTACTTCAGAAGTCTCTCACCATATTCTTTATCTCTCTGTGTTTTTTGCTTATTATTTGAAGTTTGTCAATCTGGCTTCTGGAAGACTCTTCTGATATGTATTCTTTGCTGTTCAGATTAAGCCTAACTCTGAAATAGAGCCCTGAGTCTAAAATTGTTGGAATCCTTACCATTCTGGTACATCTTACAGTCTACTCCTAGAGCTAAGAGATATTCCTCTCCCTTTTCTTATAAAACAACAGGGGTGTGTTTAAGCCACTCTCCTTTTTGTTTGTTTTCAGTTTTGTGTAGCTTTGTCTATATAGTTACAACTCTCATGATATTGTGCATTAGACTATAATAAAATGACAGAACAATGTATCTAGAGTTTTTGCTTTAGAAAATGCTTAAGAAAATTATAAAACATTAAGTAAATTATAAAACTAGAATAAAATTATAAGAGATTAGTCTTCAAAAACATTAGCAAGATTATTAGAAAAGGAATTTATGAGGCTTACCAAATTGATTTCTCTAACAAAAGTAAAAACAAAACCAAAAGGGGCAATGTAGTATACCATTCCCTAAATTGATTTTGGTCAAAGTATTTTACAGAGCAACAGAAATGACACTAAAGCATGTCTATGATATTTCTAAGTATTATACAGGGAAGAAAATATTGTTATACTCTTTATTAAGATCATTCTCTTAGCTTTAGCTATAAATATGTGGTATCTTGTCATATGAAAATAAGCCACATTTTATTTATTTGACTTTTTTCAGGAATGTTAATGTTTGAATACTTCTAAGTAAAGAACACTTGCCATCCTATACTACCTGCCCCAGAACAAGGCCAAATCCCTATACTGAATATCTAATACTGTAAACATAGCAAAACCACCCAGGGCTACTGAAGCCATGAATGATAGAAGAGAACTGTCACATTATAATCCAAAATAATCCCTGACTATTCTAAATATCTGTCCTTATACCCACATATTCTATGTAGACCTTACTGCTCATCAAGGAAGAACATAATAGGAAAATGAAAGTCAATTGTTGTGGGTTGTATTGATGTTATTTGAATTTTAATATTAATTTTGTTTTCTTAAGAGGGGTTATTCCCGACAAGTAGTTGATAATGTATTTAGGCAATATCATTTGAACATTTTCTTATTTTTTTAAATTTAATTGGTCAATAAAAGCTAGACCCTGTGATTGGGCTGTGGAGGGGAAAGGTGGGATGGGAGATCTTTGAGAGTGGGGACAAATAAAAGAGGAGGGCAAGAAAGGAAGAGAAGATAAAAGAAGTGGATGAGGAAGCCGTGGTGGAATAGAACTGTATAGCCAGGAGAAACTGTAAGCAACAAAGGGTCTTATAGCTGGGGAATAAGGTATTATACTGTTAGATATGTCTAATTTAGATATATATTGTGTGTTCCTTTTATGGGTTTATTGGGGTGGGAAATTAATATAATAAATTAGTGCCCAATATCTCTAAAAATATGTTACAGACATGTTGCATAGTCCTACAGGACAAACAATTGGAGAAAATTTTAATCATACTCTAAAAAAGATAGTTAACAAACAGAAGAGGACAACAAAGATCCCCAAAATGGATTACATAGTGCTTTACTAATCTTAAAAATTTTAAATGCTAATGAACAAAAAAACTATAGCTGCTAAAAGACATTGGGTTGTAAAAAAAAAAAAACCCAAAAAGCCTGTTTATTTTAAGATTTTAAGGATGTCCTAACATCAAGGTAAAAACAGGGAATTTGTTATGCTGGGGGTGAAGTTATGCCTGTATTTCCACAGGGGGAAAAAAAAAGCTATGGATTTCTTTCAAGTTGATAAAAATCAGACATGACAAAGGAAGACACCCTGAAGACCTTGACTAAAGACAAAAAGCGATTGACAAGATCAACAAGATAAGTAATACATATACGGTGATGTATATGTCTCTGTACACAGAGACAGCTTTGCAACCAGCTGAGACTTAAATATATATACAAATAGTAACTCTTACTGGGTAAAAAATTCACATGACATATTACAAGGAGAAAACTAGAGAGCTTAGACTCAGGAATTTGTACCTTTCTTTTTCTCTTCTCTTTACTTCTATCTTAGGCAAAGAAAAAAGGGGATATAGTAATATCATAGAAATTAAAGAAATAGAAAAATATGGACAAGATATTAAATTTATTATTAAACAAAGTATTGTATAGCCATTATAGCCATTATATTACATTGATAAAATTATTGTATTTGATGCAAAATTGAAGATAAAATTCTTACATTGGTTTAAGGTGTTCATTGGTATAGAACTTTTATATATTGGAACAAAATTTAAAATTAATATTGATACTCCTTGAAAGGCACTGTGCCTATGTAACTCATCTAAAAAACACAACGTCTTAGATCCAGACCTTATAAAAGGTGATATTACAAACTGTTTAGGATGATTAAGTAATGCAGGTTAATAGTCAGATAGTGAAACTCATGGTCATATTAGATTCTAATTTAGTTAATTACAAGTATTTTCAAGATTACTCAAATAGTAAAGAGCTAAGAATAATCAATGTTTGACAAGTCAGTTATGAGATATAATCAAAAGTCTTCAAAAGTATCAGAAATCCACAAAATATGGCATTTAATATTATTTCATACTAAAGATCAATTGACTACAACACATGTGTGCTCCTGACAGTATCCCCATTCCACTTCAATGAAGATATTGAGCATCATTATCTTCAGGTAGAGTTGCTTTAATCATGGCAAGGGAGCCAGTGGGCAAAAATTGCCCGAATTCATCTGCAGACAAAAATACTGTTCAAAAAATGACAAACAGATGTGGGGTAATAGACTGCTAAGCTTTGTCAAGACAGGGTAGGCTAGTCCTTCATAACTTCCACTTCACTTAAAGATGGACAGATATTTCTGGACCACAAGGTTGAAGACAGATGCTCCAACATTATAAGAAATTAAGGGATTCTTCAGTCAGTCAGCTGTCTCTACAAACTGTATGGTTTTGGAAGCAATGTTTTTGTGCTTACTACATATTTAAGTAATATTTAATTTCTTCTCAGATCTCTGGAAGGGTTGATGACTAGTTATAGTCTCAAAGTTGAACTTAAGTTGTTGAGTATTAAATATGTTCCAGATTTGAAAGAATGGATTTTAGATAGTAATATAAGTTAAAATCCGCATAATTCAAGCACAGAATTGTAAACTCTTATTTAGGATAAATAGTAGAGAACTTTATCGAAATTGACAAATGGACTACATGTTAGGTATATCATACTTTATATACATAACTATTATGGTTGTACTCAATTTATATTTGTGAGTGCCTTTTTAATTGGACAAAAAGGGGGAAATGTTGTGGGTTGCCCTGATGCTGTTTAAATTCTGATGTTAATTCTGCTTGCTCAAGAGGGGTTGCCCCCCAAAAGCAGTTGACCACATACTCAGGTGATCTCATGTGAACAGTCTCCCCATTTTAACTGGTCAATAAAGGCTAAAGCCTGTGATTAGGCAGTGGAGGGGAAAGGTGGAATTGAAGGTCTTTAAGAGTGGGGGCAGGTAGGAGAGGAGGACCACAAGTGAAGAAAGGACAGAAGAAGAGTATGAGGAAGCCATGGCAGATCAGAAATGCATGGCCAGGAGAAACTGCAAATAGCAAAGTGTCTTATAGCTGGAGAAGTTAGTACAGTGCTAGATCTGCCCAATCTAGGCACATAGCTTGTAATTATAATAAGTTGATTGTGGGTTTTTTATATGGAATTATTGGGGTTGGAAATTACAATAACAATCAGTCAAAATGCAGAGTTATGGGGCCTAGTCACAAAGCATATGTCCCGAACGCAACTCCTGTGCAGATGTCTTAGGCATCAGTACAGAAGAGAAAACAGAGATATTATAAGAGCCATAATGTCAGGGTGTTTGTTGTGAGGAGATTCAATCCTCAACATGACTGCTTAAACATGACAGCCTGAACAAGCACAAGAATACTCACACAAAGGAGGAAACCCAAGAGGCTCAGTGATACACAAAGAAATATAACAACTAATGTTGAGAATGGAAGAAATAGTCTTCCATAGAAGTGCACACCAAATTATTATCTGCTATCAATGTATCAGCTCTGCAAAAATATATACAGCCTGAACAGGTTGCATTCATATAATTAGGAGAGTTTGTAAATTTGTTTGTGTGTGTATGTGTGTGACAATAAAGGAAGTGTTTAGAATTTGAAAAAGAGTTTTGTAGATAATAAATCACAAATTATTAAATCAATATCTTTACCTGTAAGACCATAAATTTTTCTTTTTAGAGCCTCTAGTCTATGTTTTTTTTTTTTTTTTTTTTTTATGGCATTCGAAATCACCAGTGTGTTACCTAACCACCGGCTATTTCTATCTCAATGTCCAGCATGTAACTCAAGCCAAATATCTGTATCAGTTTCTAGTAAAGCTGGTTCTGCTATTTTGTTCTATAACTCAATAAATATCAATAAGCCAGAAAACAGAAAGGAATATGAGATTACTTTTATCCTTCAATTTCTGTCTGCCAATTAGATATCAAGTACCATAAATTATCTGCTCAAAATAGCTATAACTTAATTTCTGTCCAATACTAATATGGTAATATTAGCTCACATTTCTGCCACAGACTATTTCAGTAGATTGCCCACTTTAAGTAGCTTCTTCGAATTTTATACCCAAGCAATTCATCTTCAGCTGTCACATAATCAATTTAAAATGTAAATCTACTAAGCTATCCAAACACACAACTGATGGTTTTAGAGATATCCATAATTTATGAAACAGTGTTATGCTCTGAATATGAAATATCCTTTCCAGATTTGTTTGTTTAAACATTTAGGCTCTAGCTGGTGGCCCCGTTTTGAGAGGTTTGGAAACCTCCAAAAATTAAAACCTAACCAGCGGAAGAAGGTTATTGAATTATAAATCCTTGGCTGTGTTTTATCTTTGCCTCATTCCTGTTACACTCTATATGCCTCTTAGTCTACGTTGATGTGAGCAAGCATGTATCACATACTGCCCTACAACACAGGCACCCAAAACATCACTTCCCTTGCCCTGAGGAACTGTATCACATAAAACCATATCAAACATTATAAATAATAAAAAATCCATAAAATAATATTTAAAAATTAGTGATATATTTAGAAATGAAAAAAACTTTGCAGATTATCCAATGAAAACTGTTCACTTTTTTCATCCAATATCTTCCCTTTTTTTTTTTTTTTTAGGTCAGAAGGCAAGATACAGCTTGGCTCTACTATAAGACTTAGCTGCAGATGGTTTTGCCATTGTTTAATTTCTTTGGTCTCATTATCAGCGAAGCTAACTTCAGACACATATACTTGCCTTTGCTGACCTGAGAAAGGATCATTTGGGGGCATCTAAACAAAATCAAAATGTAAATCACGCCATTTCTCTTACTGGAATTTAGCATTATTTGAAAGCTCACATGAGTTACACATCCTCCTACTTGAGTTATAAGAATGAAGATCCTGTTTTCTTCATATGAAAGCTGTTCTAAATGTTGAAAGCCACTCTTAGTGGCTGTGAAGGATCTCTTAGATCCTTGCCAAAGAATCATCTCACAGAATGCCACCTTACTACTTCAAAGCCTCAAGAAGAACACTCTTTTTAGGAAAGCTCGCCCGGTGTCTTTGATGATCTGTCTTATTAGGTTAGCTTCTGCAAGGTCAACCCCTTTGTTATTTATTCAGATTCAGGCAGGCATGGTAGCTCAAGCCTCTAACCCCAGCACTGGGAGTTTGAGGAGAAGGCAGGCACAAGTTTCAAAGCAGCTTGGGCTACAAAGTGAGTTGTAGGCCAGCCAATATTACAGCATAAGGCCCTATCTCAACAATGACAAAAAAAAAATTTGGGAACTGAAGTGGAAATTTCTGGTTTCTTTAACAATTCAGTTGTCATGTGAGGTTTTTTTTTTTTTTTTTTTTTTTTTTTTTTTTTTTTTTTTGGAAACTGTCTTGTAAGAGGACATCTGATTTTTTTTTTCTGAAAACAGATACTTAACAGGGCACATGATGATTAGAAAAAATATGAATGAAACCCCACAAATGGAACTAGGAGGCTCTTGCATTGGTACTCCATGCAATGCTTCACCTCTTTGCTGGTCTTTGCTGCTTTGCTGATCTCACTTCTTCACTGTTCTTTGCTGGTCTTCACTTCACACCCAAAGACTTCTCATGGTATTTCAGCTAATTATAACTGCATCTGTTGATTCTTAACAGCTCAGAGGAGCTTTGCTGTTTCCGTTTGATCTAGCCACTACTACTGATTCATGCTTACTGTTTGTTGGACTGCTAGTGAGCTAAAAACAAAGAGTGTAATCATCCAAAGAAACTATTTCCAAACAGTTCCACAAAACCCTTTCCCTATTAACCTCCTTGCTCTCCTACTTCTGGTCAGTGGGCTAGAAGAAAGGTTGAAGTATTTGAGAACCCTAAATAAAGAAGTTTTGGAAAAATTTAAGCCTTCATGGAACTAATCCCAAAGCAATAACCTTTGCTTTCAGCCACGTATAACAACCTAATCACAGGTAACAATCATAGCATATTATCACCGTCATCATTCTTCTCATATTCAGTGGATAATTTAGGACATGTGACATTTGGAACTAGCTTCGATGTGTACTCATTACTGACAAGTAAGGTGTGGCCCTTCAATAACATAAAGTGAAGGCTCAGATCCTTACTATAGCAGCTGGGTTGTGAATGCTGAGTGAGGTCTAAAGAACTGAAGAAATACCTGAGTCCCTGTGTGGTTTCTAGACTTATAACTGTCACTTGCAAATTGGCAATTGCAGAGAAAGAACATTTTCATTGAATGTCAGGCTCCCCTCCTGATCTTCTCCCTCCTTCCAGGTCCCATGTGCCTGTTATCCTAATAACTATTTGATCTACAAACAAAGGTATTTATTTATAAATTACTTTGTATTTAATTTTTAACACTTTAGCACATTGTTTTAAATGCCATATAGCTTTCTACAACAATGTGATCCAATAATACAGAAACACAAACGGCCTCTGGTGTTTTGTAAAGTCTCACTGACAAATCGTTACTACCAATTCACAAGGTCTAGAACACCACTGATAATGTAGTAATGGTAAAATTAAAAAGAAAGTTATTTGATTTTAATGAGTACAATCTGTAAGTAACATACCAGTTAAGTTTTAAAATTATCATTTATTAATAAGCATATATAAATTTGATTGATAATACCACACAATACCAAGGATAGTGAGTAAACTTTCTTCTCTGTCAGATATACCTAAACTTTTAATTTCTGCGAAAATAATTACTAATAACTATTTTTATCATGTTATTTTAGTGGAAGCACCTCCTTTTTATGAATTTATACTGGACTAATAAGCTTTGGCCACAAAGAATTTCATAGGTTTATTTAAATGTAAATTTTTACATAACAAAAAGTGATGTTCAGCATGGCTAATATAAAGTTTATATCATAAAATTATGTTAATATAACCTTATGCTGCAACAATTAAAAAGAGGCAAAATGATGCAATTATAGCATAATCATAAAATAAAACACACATATATACATATATAACATAAATATAAATATACATAAGAAATATCTTAATACAAATTAAATTCACTTTTTGACTGTAGACAGAGTTTAAAGGTAGAGTATTCCTTAGTGTTTATGGAGTCCTAATTCACCCTCCAGCATTGCAAAATAAATAATAAACCAACAATTGAATGCAATCTTTTAGTGATTTACTATTTTAAGAGTATGAGCTATAAGTACTGTATAAAATGCTGGTTATCACAAAGCCATTACCCAGATAATAGTGTTTTCCCCTTATTACTGTGTAAAGATTCACTCTCTGCAATAAGGGACACAGTTTGGAAGGAGAAGTGTATGAAAATATTCTATATTCTGCCCCTAGGGCAGGCATTGCAGATGTGGTTCCTGTGTGTCATGAGCTTCAATAGGTGTCAGAGAGGAGAGAAGCTATGTCTAAGCTCAATATTCTGATCTGTGAATATATGAATGAATAGTAGCTTAACATTCCCTGAAAAAGAAGTGAGCCTGGGACGACAACCAGTAGAGTACTGAGCAGGCACTGAGTGTTCCCAGAGCATGGAACAAGCCAATGTCTAGGATGTAACACACACACACACACACACACACACACACACACACACCTTCTACCCTTGGACTGCAGACATCAGACAAGAGTGAGTCTAAAACAGATGACCTCACACGGGGCCACTTGCAACTGGGTGGACCCAAGCAAGGAGTGAATCTGAGATGACCACCAAACTAATGCCAGGATGCTGGGACAGGGAGCTAGCCTGAGATGACCACCAGTCAGTCACAGTGCAGTCTTAGATCATCCCCAAGGTCACTCCTGCACAGTACTTGAGCAGGACATTGTGCAATTTTGCAACCATTCCTTAGATGACCGCAGACATTTAAAGATCCTGGGCACCACTAAGATGAACAAGTAGATGATGGAGAAATGGAAGAGAAAGAGAAACAGAAGGATGTGAGCATAGAGAAAAGAGAACTGGAGACTCAACAGTAGCATGATGTGAGTAGCAACAGATGTTACCTGAGACCATGGTGCGGTTCTAGCCTGTTCTGCCACTAGAGTTCACATGTAAGTCCATGGCCCTGTAGCAGCAGAGGGTTTGTTACAAGCAAAGACCAGAGGGATGTCCCTAGTCTGAGCTGCTCCTTGGGGACATGTTAATGTCTGGGGGTTGTACAGAACTAGTCCCACACCTCACTTAAGCATCCTGAATAAGCTGGACCTGGGGATATGAGAACAAGAGAACTGAACCTGATCTCACTGCCATTACTTGTGAGAGCAGGCTCTACACCTCGCCTGGGTAGCACAGTGGAGCTAATCTGGTGGCAGATGCACAGGCTGGCCATCCTGAGGGTGTAAGTGTGGGAGAGCTAGCTCTGGCTCTTGTTTGCTGTGTGGTGACATGGGTGAGGGAGAGACGCCACCCCTTTTACACACACACACTTTACCACCTAAAGAATTGGCCCTGACTCTCACCAGCTGCAGCACTTTGTAGAGTGGGGCCTCCATCTCACCTGGGCAGCACAGCAGAGCTGGCCACAACAGATGTAGGTGAGCAGGCCCTACCAGTATTAGTATAGAAAAGCCTGCCCTGCTTCTTAACAAAGTTCAGTGCCATGGATGAGGGAGAGATGCCTTCCTCCCCTCCCTTGTCCATCCCATGTCTATGTCACCTATGGTGGAAGAACTGGTCATGTCCCTCACAGACAACAAGACCAGGGACAGCAAGCCATACACCCTGTATAGGCAGCAGGGCAGAACTGGATCTGGATGTTTGGGTTTGTCTGGTGAGCAAGAACACAGAACAGTAGAGAAGGAGAGCCAGTAGTTTGACAAGTCCAGATTCAAGGCTTTAAGTTGCTCTACCCCATGAGTAAACTGCTAGAGTACATACAGGGGCTCAGTCCTACAAATTTAAAATGACACAGAGCAACAACAGGATATCTGAGTGGCGTCCCAGTGAGTTTCCAGTGTTGGTAGGGTAGCAGAAGCCAAAGGTCTTGTACCAGATCAACCAGTCACTGCAATGAACATTTGCAAAGAAAAAAGTTTGGACAAAAGGATACAATGTGGAGCACACTGTGACACACTACAGTTTTCATAAGACAGTATTTCCTCTGATGTGAGGGATGTTGAACAGGTGGATAGCAGCTACAAAGGGGGAGGAGATGAGTGGGATTGAAAAAGTTAATTACTTTTTCTAATCGCCATGCCATAAGAGATATTGCTTTATAATATTACTGAAGCAGAAGGTGCAAAAGGTAAGTCATGAATGAATTCTATTAAGGGCAAAGGAATCAAAGGTAGACAAAAGACTTTGTATTCAACAACATTATAAAAACTAAAAAGTTGACTACAAAATAATTGAAAACACATGCTTCTGAAACAATGACATCTTATTCATATTAATTTATATGTAATAATTCCTTGGTTCCAAATGAATATGCAATAGTGTTTATTTGTATATATGACCAAGCACTGCGTTTAGAGTAGTAAAAATAACATTATAAAATATGTTATAATTAAAATGAGATGTTTTAAATTGTAAACTATATAATAAAAACAAATTTAGACATCTACATTTTAATCAAGTTACCAAAAACTGCTTTAAAATGTATGAACATACTTCAAAATAGATGTATAAGTATCTAAGCCAATTTCTTGAATTTGAAACATCATAAATCAACTTATATGCAAATAATGTGAAAGTATAGAAGTAATATAAAATCTATGGTCTTTTTTATCTTCTATACATGTATGCAAGCTTATTTCTCTAACTTTCTTGGATTTAACTTTCTTGGATTACAATATTCTATAATAGTTCCAGAAGGAAAGGAATGGTTTTAGAAAATGCAAATGCTAAGTCATATTTATTTAATCTTGACTTATTAAATATGATCATTTCTATATAAGGAAAGATCCGACACATTTTAAGAAAGTAAAAATGTTGTATCCTGCAATGCTTATCATTAAATAAACCAATAGAATATAATCATATTGTTGCAATAAAATTTGGGAAACATTATTTAACTTTAAGTAACAGAGCTTGAATGACCAGCTCATACACTCAATATTATTTTTTTCTACTCTATAACATACAGGTTTTCAGAATGAAGTAACTGTTTATTTACAGAATGTACATAGTAGATAACTAAAGTATCTCTTTGTTAAGTTTTAATTTCACCAACTTAGTAAATTTAATCTTTGGTATTAAAATTAGCTACAAAATTATTCTGTGCTTTATATGTTTGAAGGAATATAAAGAATATTAGAATTACATATCAACTCCAGGATTCTTACTATTACTTCATACAAAAGCTTACATTACCTTTTAATAATCAAACAGTGCTTCTGTAGACGACAACTTGTCAGATTTCACAATATGTTTTATAATCACGTAGACATTAGGAAGACTTTAATATTTTAACAATGGAAGGAAACAGAGTTTCCTTCCCAAAGGATGGGAGATGAGCAAGACGGCCCTCATGAGCATTTGTTTACATCTGCGGCCTTGAGGAAAATAGCTCATTCTCCAATAAGCAAAATGATGCTGCTCTCAGATCCCATCAGCCTTTTCTAATCTCTTTCATTAAAAAAAAAAGAAAATATTTGTCAGCTGCTATAATTGTTTATGCACACCAAAATACATAAATTTTTTTGTTGAAAACTTAATAGAGAGGTCCATGAGATTGTAATAGACCCATGAGCCAGCATACAGGGTAGAAATCTAGAAGCATAGAGCAAGTAGTATACTCTGCTGCTGCAGTGCTCAGCTTGGACTTGATTTTATCCATACAAACATCCCAGTCAATATGTGAAAACAGCTGTTTTGTTAGTTATCTGCTCCAACTGCATTTTAGACTTAGATACATTTCCATGACTAAGGTGAATTTTAAGGTGTTCTGTATATGGGATTAAACATGTTCTGACATAACAAATGCACAGCTTCTAACTGAGCATTTCCATAGGCATTAGTAAAATGAACAAGTATATTATCTCAACACACAAGTGTTTACATGTATAGAAGATGCTCAAATGTAGGGCTACTACCACTGTTTCATTTTTAGTACTTTTAAGACACAGTGATCAAATATGTACATAAACACAGTAGAAAATGCTGTGGATAGAGATTTAGTACTTACAAGATAATAGTACAGCATAAATATGTAGAGATGGTCAAAACAAAATAAGACTGTATTAAAAAGTATTAGTTTCCCTGAATAATAGCAGCTCTCACATAAGTATCCCCTCTGTAATTTCACACTCCCATAATTTCTGGCAAACGTGGAGAGCACACTGTTTCTTTCTTTCTGAGTCATTAAGTACAAGTCTGTTCTTCTTAAACTGGGAGTATTTAATAAGCTTCAAAGTTCCAAAATGATACTTCAGACATTGATAAAGCCAGTTCCACGATTCTCACCTTTTAATTAAATATTTTATTTGCTATTCATACATTCACATACCATGTTTCTATCCATTGCATTCTCTATATTTGCATGGTGTGGAACTCTCTACTGGAGAATGAGCAGCTTTTTAGGCTTTTCTCACTGAAAAAAAAAAAAAAAACTCTTTTTCTCTCAGTAGCCATCATGCATCCTGAGATTTTGGTTGATTTGGTCTTGTACAAGCCTTATGCATGCAGTATTAGCCATTGTAAGTTATTTTGTGCAATTGTACTGCCATATATGGCAAATATGCGTCACCATAGGCATGCACTCCCTCTGATTGTTACAGTCTTTCCACTCTTCCATGATTGTCTCTGAACCGTGGTAGGTGAGTGAATCAATCTCTCTCTCTCTCTCTCTCTCTCTCTCTCTCTCTCTCTCTCTCTCTCTCTCTGTGTGTGTGTGTGTGTGTGTGTGTGCTTTGAGAGGTCTCACTTAGAGCTAACCCTCCCAAAAGTATGGGAATGTGAAATTACAAAGAAATCATTCATGTGAAAGCACCTGTTATTTGGAGAAACTACTAGTTTCTAAGATGATGTCTTATTCTCTTGCACCTAGCACTTAGGCTGGTTGTTGGTCTCTACATAAACTTTCACCTTCTGCATAAAGAAGGTTTTCTAATAGTGCTGAGAGATCACTAAATCATGACTTTAAATATAAGAACTTTAGAGCAGTTTTATCTATGTGAAGTTAGTAGAATATTAGTACGTTGTTGTCTACTAATAAATATCATTCAATGTGGATGGTTATGTTTTTAAACCTTTCTATGTGAGTCTTCTTTAAATTATTTTTCTTCTTTCTGGTAGTCTTTCATTTAATCAGCTGCAAATTCACTATGTGGTAGGAAATTGTCAGGTCCACTCAAAGCGGACAGAACACTACTGCATACACGGTTCATTATTGAGCAACATGCCACCATGAGGAAATTAGGTCTATATTCTAATCATTAACATATAAGCCTTAAATCTGTATTAATAACACTATTTATTCATGCTTTGCTTGTGAAGTAGCACAACAATGGTTTAATAATAACTTATTCTTTTAAGGAACAATGTCTGCACCACGAGGGAAAAGCAAATGTTCTTTATACCTGTCACCCATATGTTTTTCCTTGACATGGACCTCTGAACAGGTGTGTTATTTTTCTTTGTTAGCTGTAAATCACTCTCACATTCTCCAGTGCAGTATCCTAGCTCCTCACAGATCTGAATAAAACAGTTCCCCCTTCCTTTCTCTGACTATTGGGGCTCATACAGTCCTCAGGCAAAATCAGATTCTTCCTGTTTTATACATTTATTACCTGAACAGTCATGATTTATTAGGGTGATCTACATATTCACAACAATATACTGATAATCCCCCAACATTGCTTCAATTTCTAAGAAAGTTTGCTTAGATTTGCTCTAGCTGAACAAATTTTAGAGTATTTTTAGAGGTTTTGCTGAGTAAAACCCTAAGGGTGGTTTTTGTTTCAAGATGTCCTGAATCTCTTTGCTCTATTTACCAAAGGTCAGGAGGAACATATGGCCCCAGTGATTCGGAAGTTACCACGAGCATGTTTATTCAGGATACTGGGCACCCATCCCAAATGGAACTCAATTTGCTCGCTTCAGTTGTTTTCCTATGGAGTACTTAGACTTTAGGCTAATAGCCAACTTTGAGTTCCAATCTGCTCATCAAATGTTCAAACAATAGTTATCACTATTTGCACAACAATTTCCTAACATATTGGTTTGCTGCCGTCTGAAGCTGCAGAAAGTTACCCTCTGTGTGCTGCATGCCTAGGACAGGACATATTAGATGCTTCACTGAGCCTTGCTTTGTCACTGCCTTTAAGATGTGTTCAGGTGTTACATAACAAATGTCATCCTAAAGTCAAACACTTTTTTTATCACATGTTCAAACAATCATTTCTCATTTTTAAGAAGGTTTGCTGGAGTTCTTCATCCTGCATTGGCTCATTATCAATTCTGCAACATATGTTAAAATTTTTTTTTTCCTAAGGAAGTGAAATGCATGTCGGATTCTCATTTATTTATTAAAACTCTCCCTTGCACTACATTGATTTAATACATTGTGTTATGTGAGTGGTGTATGTGTGGCACACATATGAGTGCATGTGTATATGTGTATATCTGTGTACAGGTTGAAATTCAATATCCAGGGTGTCTTCATCAATTATTCAACACCTATTTTTTTTTTGGTTGGGGTATCTCAGTGATTCTAGAGCTCACTGATCTAGCAAGATGAGCTGGTAGCAAGTTCCAGGGACTCTATTGTTTCTACTTTCCCAGAACTAGGACTGCAGGCAAGAGCCACCATACTTTGCTTTTTTGTGTTTGTGTTGGGAATCAACCTCTGGTCTTCATGCTTGCAATGCAAGCACTTTACTGGCAGACATGTTGCTACTACCAAAATTTGTGATTCTGAACAAAGACAATCCATATATTTAAATGTAAAGCATATTTCTAAATACAAATCTGGTATGAATAATATAGCTGTTCTTTGTACTCTCTCTCTCTCGATGTATACACACACACACACACACACACACACACACACACAAACATCCACCTATATAGTGTGTATGTCCAAAGAGGATTTATACTAGATTTGTATTCAGAAGTATATTTTACACACACATATATCCGTGTGTGTGTGTGTGTGTGTGTGTGTGTATTCATAGATTGCTGATTCATTTTTTTTAATCTCTGCAGGTAAATATCATCTTACTCAAACTTCAGGTCACATTATCAGCTTGTGGCAAATTAATTCACATCTATTCCTTTCTTTTTCTGAAACAGTGTGCATTCAAAAAGCATATTAACACACCTGCAGGCATTATTTCTATCATTACTCTTTACATTTTTGTACTTACAGTCAATTGCAGTGTGACCCTACTGTGTCATTATTGAATGGTGTGCACAAATTCTGCAAATGCTGGGACATCCAGTATCTTATATGAGCTTCTTCCTAAAAGTATATATGAACTCCACCCTCAATCTATGAGCCAAAATAAACGTTTTCTTCATTAATTTGCAATTTGCTTTAGTCAAATTTGCCACAGCAATCAACAAAGTATTCTTAGAAACTTTTTACCCTTTAAGAAGATAAAATTTCAAGTATTTGTGACAATATGGATAAAACTTAAGGATGTTATGCTGAGCAAAATAAAGCAGTAACAAAACCGGAAGTACTGACTATGTGTACTTACATGTGAGGTCATAACCAATCACACACAGAGTGTGGATTAGGATGTTGGTTACTCCTGCCTGGTGTCAGGTATGGAATGAGGAGTTACTGGGGAGTGTACAAAGTCTCAGGAGAAAAGATTTTCAAATTACTGTCCCCTAGGGTCCTTACATTCAACCAGAAGGTATACTTCAAAGTATCTAAAATCAAAATTTATATGTCGTGGGTATAAAATTAATAGGTAAATGATGTAATGACTATGTTACCTTAATTTATTTCATCATAGCTATAATTACATTGTACTCTGTAGATGTATCTACTTGAGATTTTCCACATGAAAAATTTGAAATTCATTTTCTGGAGATAGCAATTTAATAGTAAGTTCAGGAATTATCTAGTACCATAAATAAAGGGAGCAAATTCTGTTTATTATTGATTATGAGACAAGAATTTCATTTGGAGAACAATTCTTCCATGATGACTTAAAATAATAAAAGTCCCAACTTGCCACTGTGCCATGAATTACCCTACTCAAACTGCTTATAAGAAATGTCAGATTAAGTTCTACTAATTTAGGTCTAAATATACTAAAACATATAACATCTATCTACTGGAGCTGTTAGATATTTCAATTCAAAGATTGTGCCTTTCATGTTTAGGCCAGGGGAAAATATTGTTTAATATTCACCAGTGATGTTTTGAATAAAAATGTCCCCATAGGCTCTTAAGAAGTTGCACAGGTGTGACCTTCTTGAACTTGATGGGGCCTTGTTGAAGAAGTGTCACAGGGGGTTGGCTTTGAGATCTCAAATGCCCAAGCCATTCCAGTGTCACTCTCTTCTCTTGCTGCCTGCCAATTCAGATATAAACATCTCCTTATCCCAGCCCCCATCTATAGCAAATATTCCCTGAGAACACAACAGCCAGCAGGCCAAAATAGAAAGCTACCTAGAAGCTGTCTATCTTCACATCACATTGCCAATCCTCCAGTTTCACACACACTCCTGCAGATGAACACCTGCTAATAGCTCTCCTTACACTGTACCACCCCATCTTCAGAAGATGATGAATATTCTCTTCTCCAAATTCTGGCCCAATCATCCCTTTGTTTCAGCTTCCAACTTCAGCAGCATTCCATTGGACTGCCAGCCAACCTGCCAGAGAGCTTGTAAACCAGAAAAGCAGATAGGCAAACTACTTTCTTTCCTTTATTATACACTTCCTCAGCTTTATCACCACAAGTAGCAGACTGCCCCATTCCCAGGAGACTAAGCAGATCTGCTAAAAGACCATGCTTTTCAGCCTACAGTGGACCACCTCAGTATGTCACCTCTAATTCATCCCCATTCTTAAGTGTCAATATCTTATCTGACCACCAAAGATTAAACTTGTATATCAACAAAAATAGAAACAAAAAGAATTTACAAACTCTTGAAAACTGTACAACTCACTACTAAATGACAAAACTGATCAAGACAAAAATTTTTAAAAAGTTAAAACAGCATTAGAATGGAATGAAAATAAAAACACATCACACCCAAACAAATTGGGGTACAATGAAGGCAATTCTAAGAGGAAAGATCCTGAATTTTAAAAATTGGTAGATTAAATATTAGTAACTTAACAGCACATCTAAAAGACCTAGAACAAAAGGAAGTAGGCATGCCCAAAAGATACAGGCATAAAGAACTAATTAAACTTGTAGTTGAAGTTTAAGAAAAGAAAAAAACAAAAAACAATACAAACATACAAACAAAAATTTAGTTCTTTGAGAAAATCAGTAAGATTGGCAAACAAGCACTTATTCAAATTAACTAAAATGCATAAAGGAAATATCCATATAAATAGTTATAAATTGAAAAAAAAAGTGTGACTAACATCAAATACCAAAGAAATCTAGAGAATTATAAGGACATATTTTAAATACCTATAGTCCATCAAACCGGAATATCTAAAAGAAATAGATAATTTTCTAGATATGTGTCATTTATCAAAAGTTAAAACCAAGATTAAGATTATCAATTTAATAGACCTATAGCAGTAAAATAAAGGCAGTCATTAAAAGTCACCCAACAGAAAAAAAAAGACCCATGGCAAGATGATTTTTAGCAAGTAATTCTAGCAGAAATTCAAAGAAGAGTTTATGCCAATGAATATTCCTCAAATTATTTCACAAGTTAGAAAAAACATGAATATTGCCAAATTCATTTTAAAACAACATGCTTACCCTGGTGCCTAAACTACATAAAGACCCAACAAAGAAAAAGAATTATAGGCCAATTCCTTTTATAAACATTAATGTAAAAGTTCTCTATAAAATATATGCAAAGCAAATCCAAGAACACTTAAAAATGATTGTCCATCATGATTAATTTAGCTGCATCCTGAAGATGAGGAGATGGTTCAACAAAAGTAAACCAATTAATACAATCCACCAGATAAACTAACTAACAGACAAAAAGCACATGATCATCTCATTAGATACAGAAAAACTCTTTGACAAATTCTAATACCCACCTATGATAAAAAAAAAGTCCTAGAAAGATTAGGAATAACCCGACATAATAAAGGCAATTTACATCAAGCCCATGGCTGACATCGAATTAAATGAAGAGAAACTTAAAAAATAAATCACTAAAATCAGACAAAAGGCAAGGCTGCCCACATCTCCATATATCTTCAATATAGCACTTGAAGGAATGGCTATAGCAACAAGACAAAGGATTACAAATTGTAAGGCTAGAAGTCAAAGTATCTTTATTTCTAGATAATATGATTATATATTAATTACCATAAAATTTCCACACAGAAATGATTTGTTATTATTCACATTACACACCAAATATAGCCCCACCCCTCCTCTTTGTCTACACATCACACAATCCCTCTTCCATTCCTATTCATCCTCTGAGAGGAGCAGAGGCCCCACTTGGATATCACCCCCATGTGTGGTTTTGGTTGGTGGTTCAGTCTCTGGAAAACCCCAAGAGTCCAGGTTAGTTGATTCTGTTGCTCTTCTTGTGCCATTTTTATGCCCTTCAAGTCCCTCAATCCTACCCACAACTCTTCCACAAAACTCCCCAAGTTCTAACTGAAGTTTGGCTGTGGATCTTTGCATCTGTTTCCATCGGCTGCTTGGTGGAGTTCTAAGAAGACATTTATGCTAGTAAAATAGAGTATCTATAATCATGTCAGGAATTGGTTCTTGGCCATGGGATGTGTCTCAAATTGGGCCAGGCATTGATTGGCCATCCCTCTGTCTCTCTTCCATCTTTAACCCTGAATGTCTTGTAGGCAGGACAAATTTTGGGTAGAAGGTTTTTGGGTGTGTTGGTGTCCCTTATTCCTCCACTGGGAGTCCTGCCTGGCAACAGGAGGTTGCCACTTCAGTTTCCATATCCCCCCACTACTAGTTGTCTCAGGTAGAGCCACTCCCATAGACTCCCTGGGGATCCTTCTCCCACTCCCATTGCAGGTCTCTGGTATGTCCTAGATATGCCCCTTATATGCTTTTGACTTCTGTTCTTTTCCTTCCTCTGCACCTGATTCCCCATTCCCTTTCCCACCCACTCCTCCTCCATTCACCTCCAATGTCTATTTTAGTTACCATTCTGAGAAAGATTCAAAAATTTTCCCTTGGAACTTCAATTGTTATTTGGCTTCTTTGGTTCTCCATACAGAAACTCTTACGGCTGATAATTATCAAGAAGCTTGATATAATATTAACTCGCAAAAAAGGCAGCATTACTATATACAAATGACAAACAGATTGAGAAAGAAACTGGAGGGAAAACACCTTTCAAAATAGCCTCAAATAATATAAACTATCTTGGGATAACTCTAGCAAACAATGGAAAGACTTCTATGATAAAAACTTTACAACACCAAAGAAAGAAACTGAAGAAGATATAAGAAGATAAAAAGTTCTTTCATGTTCACGAATTGGAAGGATTAACAGTAAAAATGGCCATCCAAACTAAAACAATCTGCAGATTCAATTCAATCCCAATCAAAATTTCAACCAAATTCTTGACAGATCTTTATAATTTTCATCTTTATATGAAAATATAAGAAACCCAGAATAGGTCTTTTAAATTCTTCAATAATAAAAGAATTGATGGAGGTATTGCAATACCTCAAGTTGTAATACTGAACTATATTAATAAAATAGTATAGCATTGGCAAAATAGCAAACAGGTTGATCAATGGAATAGAATTAAATACCTAAAAATAAATCCACTCAGTAGTTTCATATTTACCATCCTACACAAACTTAACTCCAAATAGATGAAATACCTCAACATAAGACCACTGTATCTAAGAGAAGAGTAAGTTGGGAATAGCATTAAACTCATTAGGATAGGAAAAGTATCTGAATATAGGACTATTGCACAGGCACTATGATTAACAATTAATGAATGAGATCTCATAAAACTAGAAAGTTTTTTCAAGGCAAAGGACAATGTCAATCAGATAAAGTGACAGTCTACAGAATGGAAAAGACTTACCAGAGACACAAGATGACCAGAGATTAGTGTGCAAAGTATATAAAAAGCACAAAAGATTAGATATCAACAAAACAAATAACCCAACTTTTAAAATGAAGTACAGATCTAAGCAGATAAATTCTCTAAAGAAGAAACTCAAATGGCTGAGAATCATTTAAATGGTCAACATCCTTAATCACCAGTCAGAATGACCAAGATCCATAAAACAGATATTAGCTCATGCTGGCAAGGTGACACACCTTGTTGAACACCGAGTTGAGGAGGTACCTACTTATAGCCTTCACCCAACTAGCAACTGTTCTTGGTAACAAAAGATACTCTGCATCATATAAACCTCAACACAAGTAGTAATGCTTCTATCTACAATGGTGTCCTGCCTGCAGTATATGTCAGTGCAATGGTGGTACCAACTTCTTTCAGCAACCAATAAATACCTGATTCAAGTTAAAACCCATTCCATGAGATGAAACCCATAATCAACTTCTGCTGGGGTACCAATAGCCTAAGATTTACCCAGGACATTAAGGCAAAACCAAACACTACTGTTCTAGGGGGAGATGTAGCAATACAGTGACTCCTAATGGCATTCTGCTCAACACAAAGATCTGTGCCTTGCTCAGCCATCACCAGAGAAACTTCTTCCTGCTTCAGATGGGAACAAACTCAGAGAGTCACAGCCAGAAAATGAGGCAGTCAGATCACTCAGCCTTAAATATCTCCATCAAATTCTTCCCTTCTGGGTTCAGGGAACCCTGGAGAGGGGAAAGGAGAAAATGTTTGAGCCAGACATGTTGGAGGACACCATAAAGGAAGGCCTTCTAAACATAGCAAGGGTGATGTACATATGAACTCACAGAGACTGGGCAGCACACACAGGGCCTGCAGGAGCCTGCACCAGATACAGCCCTGAAGCCTGAAAGTAGTAGGAACACACCCCATCCCTAACCCAAAAGCTATTGCCTACTAACAACTACTTGCAAATGGAAAATTAGTTTTCTCTAAGGAACTTGGAGACTAGTACTCCAACAGACTACTCTTAATGGTAGACTGCTTGCCCAGAAGTAGATGGCTAGAAAACCAACTCAATGTCATCTTTAGAGATTCTTTCTTTCTTTCTTTCTTTCTTTCTTTCTTTCTTTCTTTCTTTCTTTCTTCTTTCTTTCTTCTTTCTTCCTTCCTTTCTTTCTTTCTTTTATTAATCGTTCCATTCATTTATATATCAAATGATATCCCACTTCCTGGCTATCCCTCCACAACCCCACCCCCCATCCACATCTGCCCTCACCCTTCCCCTCTGGCTGTATGAGGGTGCTAGCGCAGCCATCACACTCTCCCACCCCACTGCTCCAGCATCCTCCTACACTGGGGCATCAAACCTCCCCAGGACCAATGTCCACCCCTCCCATTGCTGTCAGACAAGGCCATCCTCTGCTGTATATGTATCTGGAGCCATGGATTCTTCCAGGTATACTCCTTGGTTGGTGGTCTAATCCCTGGGAGAACTGTGTTGTTCTTCCATCAGAGCTACAATCCCCTTCTGCTCCCCAAGTCCTTCTGTCAGCTCCCCTACCAGGTTCCCTGAGCTCAGACTGATGGTTGGATCCATCTATATTTGTCAGTTGCTGTCTGGACCTCCCCAGGAACCGCCCCACAAGGTTCCTGTCAGCAAGCGCCTCATGATCATGGCAATAGCTGAGTTTGGTGTCTGCAGACATGATGGACCCCCTGGTGGGGCAGTCCCTGTTTGGCCCTTCCTTCAATCTCTGTTCCATTTTTGCCCCTGTTCTTCCTGTGGACAGAAACATTTCTGGGTTAAAAACTGAGATGGGTGGGTGGCCCCATCCCTCGATCAGGGGCCATGCCTATCTACTGAAGGTGGTCTTCGCAGGTACTATCTCCCCCTTCTTTTGTGACAAAACAGTTTTTCCCCTTAAATGTTTTACACGTGTACATTTTGCTTCCAATTTTTGTACTAATATGGAATTCCTGAATATGCAAATGAGTGTGTTTCTGCATCTATATCGGTCTCTTGTGTCTTTACTTGGGCTCTTTTCCTCAGAATTTTTTTCTTATTCTGATTTTTTTTATCTTATTAGATTTTATTTTTTTTAATCCCTTAGAGTCTTGATTGTTTTCTAATAATAAACAGAAAGGGGGTAGATCGGGATAGGAGGATAAGTGGAGAGGAACTGGGTGGAATAGAGGGAGTGGAATGACAATCACAATATATTGAATAGAAATACATATATACATACATACATACATATACACACATATATGCCTCATATAGATAGATATATCTATCTATATCTATATCTATATCTATATCTATATCTATATCTATATCTATATCTATATCTATATCTATATCTATATCTATATCTATATCTATGAGATATATATACTGCTAAATTCAAACAGGAGTGAAGCCCAATTACCATCAAAGCAATTGCTGAGAGCAGATACAGGAATCCACAAGGAAACATTAGTTGGAGCTTTTGAAATGCCTCTGAAAGAGGTGGAGACACAGTGAAACCCTGTCTCGAAAAACCACAAAAAAAAAAAAAAAAAAAAAAAAAAAAAAAAAAAAAAAAAAAAAAAGAGGTGGAGAAAGGATTGTAGAAGCCAGAGAGGTCAAGAACACCTGGAGAACACAGCACACACAATCAACTAAGCAGAGCTCATGGAGGCTCACAGAGATTAAAGTGTCAATCACAGAGCCTACTTAGGTCTGCACTAGGTCTACTGCACATATGTTATGCTTGTCAGCTTGATATTCTTGTGAGATTCCTCTCACAGTAGAAATGGGGGTTTTCTCTGACTCTGTTTCATCTTACTGGGTTGTCTCATTCAACCTTAATATGAGGATACGTACCTAGTGTTAATGTACCTTGTTATGTTGTGTTGAAGAGGTCTTCTCTTTTCTGAAAGAAAATGGAGGAGAAGTGGATCTGGGAAAGAGGGAAGGTAGGGGAAACTGTGGTCAGAATGTAATATATGAGTGAAGAATGCATTAAAGAAATAATTTAAAAAATCTATTTTCAGTGAAAGAAAGAAACAGTAGGGTGGACCTAAACCTTGTACTCAAATATAAAAATGTAGTAGAAATGGTACCATCAGTGCTACTTATTATAATTCACTTCTAGACTGTAAATACTCATTTCTCATAAAAATTTATGATCCTTTGAAAAAATACTAAAAAATTTAATGTGGTCACTCTAATGAGGATAAGTATGGGCTAAAGGGATTTAGAGATTAAAAATAAATGTATGAAGCAACTTAATAGTTTTAATGTGTGAAATTAAAAAAAAAATAAACTTCTGTCAAGGGTAGGTCTGTGGGTTAGCAATTTTCAAATATGTGACTACTGAGTCCAGTATTTATACTGTTGACAGTTACGATAGGATCAATGTAGTGTTTAATATTAACGATCACAAGTACTATACATAATATCAAATTTACATGGGAATATCTCACTTGTAAGCATTTTATGTTCCTTTACTCTCTTCTTATTTTCTTTATGGAACTGGAGATTTAACCTACAGCTTCACACTTGTTAGACAAGTGTGTTCTCACTAACTCTTGAGTGCATTCTTCTTGCTTTAAATTAGTCCTTTATATTTTTGAGGATGATATGGTTTCCTCTGTTTTGGATATCTAAAGTAAAGATATGGAACTGGCACAATTTCTAAGCGAAGGTGAGCATAATGCACTTACTTGCTGAAACACGTACCTGTTCCTTTACTATATAAACCTACTGTTTACTCTATAAAGCATGTGTTAGATAAGATTTGAAAAATCATAAACTAAATAAACTAATAAACTCACAAGGATAAGGTTATTATGCTGCCAGATCAAATAGGCTCCTGTCTACTGTTTCTGTACCTGAGCACTGGAAACACCATCCTGCCATTTTGCATTGCTTTCTATACAGATTACGCTTATGCATCTGGCTAAGGGCCAGCTTTACAACTAGCATACAAATGCAACTGTGCTCTGACCTGGATAAGCATTCCAAGTTCACATAACCACTTACATCAGGGAAACTAAATGCAACCAAAGATTTCCAATAAAACACAGCATGGCAAGGCACCCCCTCATTCAGCTTTCTATTGAAAAACAGTTTAATAAATAATAAAACAGGAAATATCATCAGGTAAATAATGCCTGGCCTCTTGCCTTGTGATGTTAGCTAGTGACTAGGGTAAGAGCCTCATGCTCTGTGGTTTCACCATTAATATGTAATGTTGCTGTCTTAAAACTCCTAAAGTTAAATCAACAAAAACAATTTTTTAAAATTTATTCCACAACTCAATTTTTTCCATACATTATTAAATAAGTATATGAAAGGAACTGTGTTTGATGGTAAAAAATACAACTAATGTAGTGGACAGATACTATATAGGATCTCAGTGGAAAATTCAAGTTTAGCATAAAACGTGATGTAAATGAAGAATACCATATGGATAGCTAAAGAGTTCTTACACAGCTCAAATATTCACAGTGTGTGTTAGCAGTCTTGCTTGGGTGAAGAGGACAACACCTGGCAGAACACTTATAAAACACAATGACACTTGATCTGTCTCGGCAAGAAACAGGATTACAGCTGGAAAGGACCGGTCCTTAAATATACGACTTTTTTTTTTTTCTTCAGAAAATTACAAATAAGTAACACAATACCAGGTTATCCAAGAAATGGAATCCAATGGGTCATGAGGTATAAGCGACAAGCAAAGCATTAGCTACTGCTCAGTCAGGAGCTTAAGATATGCTTAAACATCTCATTCAAAGAATTACAGTTTAGTCCCGTGAAATAGATGCAATAATTTTACCAGTTTTGTGGATAAGAGGTTCTAGTGTGCTGAATAGTTAAGCATTCTCCTCAACATAAAGCAAAAGACTTTGAAACTGAATACATTTTGACAAAATATGCATATTTCATTAGAGAAGTCCCTGCAGAGATAAAAATACAACAAAAGAACGATGAACTTGGTAGAATTAACAGCAGTTGGTACTACAAAAGAGACTGCTGAACCTGATAATAATAACTATTAGAAATAAAATGGAAAAAATAAAAATAGTGGGTGATTACAAATGATACATAGCACAAGAAAACACAGTTCCCAACAGCCATATTGTTTCCACAGACTGAGGTGAAAGTTGGGGTCATGTTGATTGGTCAAGCTGTCCAATGTGTCTATACACACTATCATCATAAACTGCTGAACTTTATGTTTTATAAAATATATTTATTAAAACCATGTTAAATGTCAAAACTATTTAAATAATGAGTAATGGTCCATTTGAAAATTCAAGGTTTGATTATTTTTCACAATGCTATTAATTTTCACACAATACTAAAAAAAGAATAGCCTCTTGTTTTGCTAAATTTCATGGTATGGATGCATTTCTCTCACACTGGTATATCAAAGTTTTGCAGAGGTGTTATAACATGCTTGATTAGGTAGCATCGAAATATATTTTAAAGTATATAGGACAAGATGCATATGCATGATCTGCTATGCATGATAAGTAGGGTGAGTTGTCCATTTGATTACAAAAATAATTTATGATTTCTATAAATCCAATCTCAGGTCATATTTTATATTAATTCTGAAACACTAGAGCTGAATGTCTGAAAATCCATCTTCCCAGAAACACAGTTTTACAATAAAATATACCACTCAACCATGAAAGCTACGTCTGTCCACCATTCATAAAAAGCTATCATTATCTAAGTCCTTTCACTGGGACCCCCATTGGGGACTCTGCTCAGAGGAATGAAGGAGCTGAAGTGGTTCGCAACCCCATGGGAAGAGCAATAATGTCAACCAACCAGGGCCCTCTGAGCTCCCAGAAACTAAACCACCAACCAAGGAATACATATGGAGAGACCCATGGCTCAAGCTGCATATGTAGCAGAGGATGGATTTGTCCTGCAAAGATGGGAGGAGGAGAGGCCCTTGGTCCTGTGAAGGTTCGATGCCCCCAGAGTAGGGGAATTTGAGGGCTGGGAGGCAGGAGTGGGTGGGTGGGTTGGAGAACACCCTCATACAAGCAGGGGAAAGGGGATGGGATAGGGGCTTCAGACGGGGGTGAAGGTTACCTGGAAAGGGGAATAACATTTGAAATGTAATGGGAAAAAAATCCTATAAAAAATAGTAAAACAAAAAGTTATCATTCGGTGGATATTATTTAATAAATATTTGCTGTAAAAGTAGAACTTTTAAATTAAGGCCGATGTATATAATTAAATGCAACCATGTTTTCCTTAAGCTAAGCATTAGAAGGCATTATAATGCTCTGTCAGTATCAAACCTGTTCCCTTCTCACATTATCTACCATTTTCCTTAGGAAGAACAATAATATTTCCTCTCAATGAAACAAGGGAAGTGGCACCTTTCTGGAAAATGCCACTGTAGCACGTTACAAAGGGCACAAAATGAAATATGTTCATTCATTTAGACCAGTGCAGGCTGGCACATGTTAAACGGGTGTTAAAAATTGAAATAGAATGCCAAGGACATAAAGGGTTGCAATGAAATAAATCACACTGAAATTCTTTGCTTATTACTTTATTATGCAAATGAGATCCTGTTTGAGTTTGTTATATTTGGATATCAGATCTGGAGAAAATGTTTAAAGCTTAAATCTTTCATTACTGTGAACATAAGCATTGATTTGACACTTCGGTGTATAGTTGAGGGCTAATTCTATCAGGTAAAGCCAACCAACCCGAAAATTAAATGTAGGGTGAAAAGGGAAGGGAATTAAAGTGCTTTTTTAAAAAAGCGTAACTTTGTATGTTATTCCCAATGGATACAGATATTGTAAAAATATCAGCAATAATGTTAACATTTATTTTAAATCTTCATAGATATTACTATACATCCTCTGTAAAGGAAAAAGCAGAAATTTGGAGATGGAAACATTTCAATAAGATTCATAATTATATTTTGTCAAACTAGTATCACAATGTGTAAAATTATTCTTTGGAAATTTCATCTCAGTCTGAAATTAATAAAGATTAAAATGGCATTTGTATTCACGCAGAAGTTTATCTTTTAGTACTTAAGAAAACTATGCAATTTTTCTATTCATAATTAATACCATATTTCACCCTGGGTAACAAAAAATCAGTTTATAAACAAAACAAATGTATTTCAAGTTTCTTTTTTAAAATATTTCATTCAGTTTAACTTTACTTTGTTATCTAGTTTGCTTTTGTTGTTTGTTTTTTGATGAATTGTTTTGTTTGGTTTGGTTGGATTATTTCTATGTAGAAATATGCAAATATTCTTTCAGCAAATTATAAAATATAACTCTCTTTGGTTTCATTTTTCAATGCTTAATAAAATTCTCAGCATTCTAAATATTCACATTGCCTTAAAAATTCTCAGCAATGTAACAGAAAATGTCAGAACATCTTATGGAATAAATTTTTGTTCTCAGACAGGTTACGAACTATAGTTATCTCATCCAAAAACTTGACATACATGGGGAGATGCCCTCCAGGGCCCATAAGTTAATGAAGAGCTATTGGTAATGAGTAGCTGCTAGGGGATGAAGCATCATTCTTTGTAAAGGGCATTTCCACTGGTAGGTTTTCATTGCTTCAGAGGAAAGCTCCAAACCTATGAACATATATACAGCACTAATTAGACTCAGTGGGTTCTCAAACAAAAACTAAAAGAAGATACGACATTGGGAAGAAGATATGTTGCAAGAGATACATATAGAACTGGAGAAAGAAAATAGAGGTGGATAGGGTATTTTATTTTTAAAATAAACTTTTTAAAAATAAAGAAAACAAAAAAGATCATGTCATTTGTAACGTAAATGCATGTTGCATATTCTATAAACATTCATAAAAGTAAAAATTAGTCACATTTTGTTGAGTTAACTAAACATCTCTGAAAGTCAATTCAAAATTCCAGCTCTGTGATACCTCTTCAAGGAGACAGCGGGTAAACGTTAGACAGGATCCATACTAGCATTTTGACATTTAAGTTTCTCACTTACAAAAAAGAGAGTTATCTATACTGACAGATGCTATGCAAACCTGGTCTGTTCCTATCACTATTTCTTCTGGGGTTCACTGATTACAACAGAGGAACTCACTGATAGATGACTGCTGAACATACAGCAGGATTTGCAGTTATCAGCAACCTACGTAGAGACTTGTGAAACAGCACTTTACAGTTTGTATCATAGTCAAAAATGCTTTGGATACATTTATAACTTTGATGTTTTGAAATTCATTTTACTGAAAACAGATCAATATTAAAATAAATTCAGCAGTGTTTACTTACTAAGATGAGCCAAGGGCATTTCCATCGAAGCAAATGGATCATAAAATTTTATTCCATTTTCCTCTGTGCCTGTCGCTTTGATTCCTAATGTTTCACCTGCCTAACATTGTACATTTTAGGATTGTGTTCTTTCTCTTGGATTGTAGTGAGATGTGTGAGAAAAAAATGTTAATATCTCCTAGAACACATTTGTTAGTATTGAATGTCAGGTTGCAAGAATATCAGAATGCTGAAAAGGCCCTCCAAGATTATACAGGAAAGTAGGTATTCTCTGTGAGAACAGCTTCATCCTTGAGTTCAGGACAAAGAATGTGATTCCTTACCAATCTCACAAAAAATATTATAGCATAAGATATGTATTTGGCAAAACGCATATGTTATGTGTACATATTATAATCAAAGTATGGAAAGATATGTGTCTATAATGTCATCTCAGGCAGAATACTACTGAATATGGACCACTAGCTCTCACACCAGTCATTCTAAAACATTCTGAAAGCTGAAATGAGAACCTGATACATTACATTATAAGATTCAGCAGAGAGAGAGCAAATCACAGTATTGGTTATGCATTATTCTTTCTATTAACTGAATTTCAAGAAAAATCATAATTATCAAAGCTTTTTGCATAATATTAAAGACATTCAGTTATTAGACAGTGAACAATCCATTATTTAGTCTCTATAGAAATAATCTGAGATATAAGTATTGTATTTGCCCATTATGATGGTATCATTATTTATCAAACTGTAAACTAAGAACTCTCCCACTCAATAATATATCTGAATTTCTTCCCCTAATTGTTTACGTTTTTAAATATTTCAACACCAAGTATCATGGATAATCAAAACACATGTAATATCTAAAAACAAAGCTTCTTAGTCAAATGAGTTATTGGCTTGTCCACTCTATCCTGAAATTTTCTTAACACCCAAGATGTTCTAGTTGACATCATGAATAGTCTGACCCCTAAGGAACCAAACTTTAACTCTTAGCTCACAGGAAAGCCCCTTCTTTTTCTACTCAGATTGAAAACATACATAATCAATTTTCCTAAGATTCTGTATGAAATAACAACATGTTTTGTTCTTTTTAAAATATATTCTTTGGTTTTATTTATATAAGTACATGGTAAATGATGTTGTTTGTAAGTAAATGTGCACACATTTGCATGCTTATGGAGTTCTAAAGTCCTGGAATAGGGTATCTCACTGAACTTAAGCTCACCATGTTGGTAGGACCAGTTAGACAGTGAACTCAAGGCATCCAGGAATACAACCACTCATGGCAGCTTTGTATATGGATCCTAAGGACCTGAGTATGAATCCAGGTCTTCAGGCTGGTACAGCAAGAACGTCATCAACTGAAACATCATCCCAGACAAAGGAAATTTCTACGACATTTGCCTAATAATGACAGTTCTCGGTGTTTTAAGGTTACTCCACATTTTTCTATGCTTCAGAAGTTGTGAACTGCACATTTAACACTTTTCCATGAATCTCTTGATGAGAAAGCAGCTGCACGAGAGGAAAGGTATCCTACAACAAGTCCCCTGGCTTACTCCAAACTATTTCCACTCTCTAAACTATACCCACTAGCCCTCCTAAATCTTTTATTTCTACATTCCTCAACCCTCCCTATTACCTGACTGAACTGCCACTAACTGAGCCATGATACTATTAGATCTACTTATAAGTTATGACAATAACTTCCTATCAGTTAGTTGATTTTCCAGCCACTTGTCAGGTTTCATGATTTTGCACAGCAGTTATACTTCTTACATTCATCTCTGACCTTAAAGCCTTCCTGTGTTAAATCACGGCATTCCACTGATTTTAAACTTATAAGCAAAAACTCAGTATCTGTTATAATGATTTGCCCATAGAACCAGCAAACTTGATCTTGGAGTTCCAATAGTCTCTGCTCTCAAACATTGTCACATTATGAGGCTTCCTAGGCCTTGGCAGATAAGATCAGATTTTTCACCCACATGCTCCAATATGATGCACCAAAATTATAATTCAGCATGTAGTCCATAAAGTTTATGTTCTACACTGCTGGAACCTCTGCACCTCCATAATTTCACAGCACATACCATCACAATCCTCATAGAATTAAGCTTCATGCCCCTCCACCAGGTCCAGTCAAAAAAAATGAAAATCTGTGGGAGAATATGGTCTATCTGCCAGTCACTTTTCACTGAAGTCTGATCAGTTTTGAAAATCTAAACACGGTTTACATTTTTTTTCCTAGAGAACTATACGACTCAATTAAAAGCTGACATTGCACTTCTCTATACTTACCAGCTTCACTTTGTCTCTAATGAGATTGAAGAATGTCTGGAATCATAATACAAATATTTCATTTGTGCATATGACATTATGTACAAAGATTCTACCAGAGAATGATTGTAATTTGCATCTGTATTTTCTAAGCTGTTATTGAATAAATAGCTCAACCCTTGAATGTCCTTTCAAGCATTCAGGCATGTCAATATCTATTAAAATTGATGAGCACTACAGAAAGATATTAGAGAGAAGATATGCACTCAGTTACTAGTTTAGACAGAGAACATAATCTCAGGCCCCAAATGTGAATCTATTATAATTCAGTCCGGAATATTCAGTCTTTAGTGCCTCTTGCTCACTTACATATATTGATCTTTTCAAAAGAAAGGAAGCTTTTATTGCCACATCAATTTTTGATCCTCTGCCCTTCAGCAACCTTAAACATTACTTAACCAAATGTGGCTAACTGAATAACAGGCTTTACAGAAATGCCCGTACTTAAAACTCAAATCTATTGAATTTGAAAATTTTATGAAAAGTAATGATAAATTTGTTTTTAATAATTACATGCAAACTTTGCTTAGATGACCGTAGTAAAAAAAAATAATACAAGTCTAAAATAAGATGAGAGAACAAGAGCTCAAATTGTGTTTGATAAATATTTACAATTCCTATTTCCCAGTCAAATAGCAAATAAATAAAAATGAGCAATAAAAACAGCAGTTTCCAAGTGTTCATCATATACTAAAGTACAAAATGTTCTGCAAATGCAGCATAACTTAATCAGAAAATAGCTTCATGAAGAAAGTACTCTTTCTTATTAAGATGAGGTATCTGGCGCATAAAAGATTAAGACAAAGGCCAAAGGCCTCACAAAGGAAGAAGGCAAACCACAGATCCATAACCCTATTGAGTTCCCATAGAAAGTGTGACTCAATCAAATTATTTAAGGTGACAGCCAGAGTGGAAGGAGAAGAAGCCATTTTACCCTCTGTTCCTACACTATGTGTCAGTAAGAAGATGGAATGTTCTAATTAATAACCAACAAACCCAGCAACTAAGGATGTATTTTAAGGATTGTGTAGACTATGATTTACCTTCTTACTTCTGTTAAATTTAGGTTGAATTGCATGTGGTATTCCTGAGATTTGTATCGGGGGGACCTTGGTTGCAATCCTTGATACAAACTTTTTTGAAGAAGTATGAAATATATTTTTCCCAGATGATGATAGGTGTATGTACTGTCATCAAAAAGCAAACTTCTCCAAATAAGTGTGACTGAAGGCGAAATTTCTCTGGATCAAAAGTTCTAATCATGCTAGAGGTTCTAGGAGAGAGCTCATTTGGTAGCAGCTATGAGAGTGTTCTTGAGAAACATTAGAATTTCAAAACCTGGAAAGGGTATTTTCAACTTTAATCTAAAATGTGAATGTTTCTAAAATATATTGAAGATTTTGTTATTACACAGGTTCCAATCCAGTTGCTGTGGGTAAACCTGAGATTAAGGTATTATAAAATGTTCTTATGTAATATTGTTACTCTTATATTAAGAACCATGCTTTGGGTCTCTATTCACTCTACTTCAAGAAACTTTTCTGATGAGGGTTGAGAACTGAGCTGTGGATGTAACAATATGTCATTAGGAGTTGTTTCATGCTATGTTCATTTAGCAGAATAATAGTAGTAGGTTTTCCCTTGGACTCATGACCTATCTAATCTGAGTTCTTTGCCCTTAATATAGTCAGCTGATACAAGTCAGATTTTTCCTGGGAAGACATAATACACAGATATGTCTACTCAATCCATATAGGAAGCGTATAACAGGTCATAGAATGGATACTACCTAAGTCTCATTTGGTGAACCAGATGAGTTTTATCAGGATTACTTATAGGAATATGGTGAAAGAATAGGACTGAGCCAAAGACAGCTGAATCATCAAAGCTCACACTAGCATGAATGACAGCACAAAAGTGCCAGAAGAACACAATGCACAGCTTGCAGATAACTCAAAAGGCTGGAGAGTGTACTCTCCAGGTGCTTAGCTGGTTGCTTCTGGGGAACTGCTTTTCTGGACTCAGGGTCTTCTTTGTAGTTAAACTCCTCTGAGAGTTTTTCTTACAGCACGATTTGTCTGGGAATGATGTTAGCAGTATTGACTATTTACTTTTGGCGAGTAAAGGGGTCTAATAAATCTGGTCAGTTGGGGTGATTCTCTAAAGTTATTTTGAGTTGTTTATCTTTTTTCCTCCCTTGCAGGGTGAAATGCTTTCTCAAATGAATAGTGTTTGTCTTCAAGTTATGGAGGGAAAGCAGTACCATTAGTAATATAGCCTATAATATTTGTAATGTTTGGGCCAACAACTTAAAAATATGTAACTCATTTCTAGCATTGGTGATTTTATTTGATAGTATATGATGTCTAGTTGTGGTATTATCTTCTCATACCTCCATACCTCCACTTAAACACATTTCACATGTGTTTATTTTAGGAAGCTTCTCAGGGAGTTGATTACCATATAGCTTTTCAAAAGGCCTTTGGTGTTAGGTGTCCTTTCCCTTATTTCCTCTTCTTTCCTACCCTCTCATTCTCCTCTCACCTCATCTTCCTGTTACAATTTTCTGTGTATCCATTTGCAATATTATATTTACTCTTTTTTAGAAGAGCCCCTCTTTCTTCTTGATCCCTGTGGATATTCAGCCTGAAATAAACATGTTTCGAGCTAATTACTACAGAGACTCATAGATTGCAAGAAAAATTTGCAGAGACTGGGAGACTTTGGACCACTCAGCAGTAAATGTCTTTATTACACACCTCCCCTCAAGGCTCTGAAAAATACATGGAAGAGGAGGAGGGAATGTTTTAAGAGTGAGAGATGGTAAGCAACTTCAAAGATGTATTTCCTAGTCAAAGGAGGGTCAAGTAGAAATAAACTCCTAGAAATTGTGAAAAGATTTACAAGACCTGCACAAGCTGAAGCCAGACAAACACCCAGCATGAAAAATGGGGAGTAGACACACACACACACAAAAATCCCAACAGTAGCCAAGAACCTATTTGAAATTGGTGCTTCTGTGAGAGGAGTCAGCTGTCTTCAGTGGAATGACATGGGGTATATCAAGGACATTTTACAAGAGGCCTCATAGGTCTCACACACACAATTCAGACACCATATGTCTGTGTGTGTGTGTATGTATGTGTGTGTGTGCTTTTTTATTTTCTTTGTTTTCTTTTATTTTTAAGAGAGCTAAAAAACATAAACTTGAGGAGTTCTGTGAAGAATTGCAGAAGAATAAAAACTATGATCAAAATATATCTATAAAATTATCAAAAATATTCAAACCAAATAATGTTATAGCTCATTTACTATCAGAAAAGAACCACTTATACTTCAAATATTATCAGAAGTACCTTTTTATTAGCACAGGAATGGATCAAAATTACTTAAATTACGTCAAATTATAAAGAACATGAAAAATAGTTTACTACACCCATATTTTTATATAAAGTACAATACTTAAGCTCATTGGTTTCTCCAAGAGAAACATCCTCTTATATTAATAAGAGCAACATTTTAAAGAACTTTTCCACAATGATTTTTAAAGAAAAAAAAACATTCATTGATAGTCTTTACAACAATAAAGACCACCATGATCTGTTAGAACAGAATGTGTATGTCATTAATAATATTGAAATAAAATAATTTCATTAATTTATCCTACCTAAATTCAAATTTATTTGAAATGCATTCACATCAATGAATTTTAAAGCCTCTTACTTCCACACCATTACTGGAAAGCACTGGATTGTCAACTCACACATTTTCATGTAATTAACTTTTGTCAAAATGTTCTACTCTGTAAATGTTTTTAAAATTTCAAATATTCTGTAGCAATTAAGCATCAAACACTTTAAAATTGGTATATTTGCTTTGCTTCTCAATGTAAATAATCATATATAACATACCCATTCAAAAAAACAAATGACAACAAAAAACTGTTTCTCTGGTAAAATCTAAATCTAGATATTCAAAATGACCTTTATGCTCAAACTTTCTTTGTTGATTGTAAATGTTTTACTTACTCATCTCACATGAATGCAGCATAGGCCACTGTTTAGAAAAGAATCATTTACTAGCATAATTAAAGTATAACAAATATTATAATCTGTAAAATTAATACTTGAATGCAAGGAAATTTAATATGAGAAAATGAGATACCTAAGTCATATAAGACTTGAAATTTACGAATTTCAGAGAACATATATAATACAAAATGGTTCATGATGACATGTAGAACCAAACTTTAACCTTCAGTGGCTTTATAGCAAATGTTATCCACCTTAGGGATAAGGTCTCATTGTTATACAATTGATTAATTACTATGTACATACTATTTCCAAACATTTTAAATCTAGATACTAAGAATTAAATGTCAACTGAGACAAAGAGTCTATCTTTATAGAACAAAAGTTTTAAAGAGGTAAGCAAAGAAACAAAAATATTTAAGACAAACTTTGAGGCAGGAAAAGGTAAACACCATGAGGAAATTAAAACCAGATAAGTAAGCAAACTGGTTTTGAGGGGTTTTTTTGTTGTTGTGAAATGGAACTGGTGTGGATAAGATGTATTCTTTTAACAAATGTCACAGATAAAATAGGGTACTATTAACTATTGTCACCATTCTGCACTAGAACTACAGAGCTTGCTCATACAACATCAATGAAACTACATTCATCTTCAGCAAACTTTGAATCCTTCTTTGATGCAGTCAAGATAAAAAAGTGTTTGGTCATTGGTATTTCCAGTTTTCTTTATAGAGGAGTGCACAATCAAAAAATATTTCTATAGTGTTTAAGTCATAAATCAAAAAAAGTAGTTAAAATAGCTTTTAAAGCCCTTACAAGGACTTAAATTATGACTTGAATGAATAGGAAACAGGATGTGATACACAGAATGGTTGTGATGAAAGAAGGAGAAATGCACAGAGAGAACACACAGAGTCACATGAAGGGGTAGCATAGAACCCAGCTCCCATGCACAGTAAAGCAAGGATCCAATAAGGCACTAAGGTTAAGTCCCACTATGAGACAATTATATGTGAAAAGAATAAGTAGGTATTATCTGAGGGGAGAGCATTTGTAGTTTATTTTGTCATGAGACAAACATCAAATGAGGCAACATGAGACTGAGCAGCCTACTACAAAATGTGTCTAAATATTCTTAATATCTCACTTTTTCAAATATGAATGAGATTCTCTAAATGTATTCTTATGCTTACAGAGTTTTTTAAAAATGTTTTTTATCCAACTATTGAAGTTGTAATAATAGTACATTAGATTATAGCTGATTCTTAAAAGGGGAAGGAAAAATATTCCTTCAGTATTAAGAATGAAATATCATATGATTTGGGACAGTCCTATTTTTATTTGAAAAATATAATAATGTTTCAGATTGTGAATAACTTTACTATGACTGCAAACAAACAAACAAATCAATAGAAAATGACCATAATCTTGGTGGCTGGAAACTACTAAGATTCTCTCACTTCGTGACACTGAGTCCAGAATTAGGGTGTCATATCAACTACTCAGGATTTGATCTCAAGTACTAATCCACTGCCATCATACCTTCAACATTACTTAATTATATTTGCAAAGACCCCATTTCCGAGTTTTACAAAGACCCCATTTTCTAGTTTTACAGCAATCCCAGAATTTTTGTGTAATACTGTTCAACAATAATTATTTATTGTTGTTTGCCATATGTGTTATTGATGCTGTTTATATTAAGATTGTTCCATTCCACCTGGGTATTCATCCCATGTCCAGTCACCAAAGATAGACGCCGATATGGATGTCAGGAAGTTCATGCTGACAGGAGCCTGATATGGCTGTCTCCTTAGAGGTCTGCCAGAGTCTGACATACCCAGAGACAGATGCTCACAGCTAACCATTGATCTGATCAAGGGTTCCCAATGGAGAAGTTAGAGAGAAGACTGAAGGAGCTGAAAAGGTTGGTGGCCCTATGAGGAGAGAAACAATACCAATCAACCAAAGCTCCCCATGGTCTAAACCACCAGCCTGGGAGCACATAGGGAGGGACCCATGGCTCCAGCTGTATATATAGGGGAGGATGGCCTTGTCGGACATAGGTGGGAGAGGAGATCTTTGGTCACATGAAGGCAGAACACTGAGTGGTGGGGAATTTGAGGGTGGGGAGGTGGAAGTAGGGGGTAGGTGGGGGAACACCCTCATAGAAGCAAGAGGAGGGGGGATGGGATAAGGGGTCCTGGGTGGTGGGGGAAATGGGGTAAGGGGATTAAATCTGAAATATAAATATAATATCCAATAAAAAAAGAAAAAGAAGAATTCTGCATTAAAAAAAATTGTTTCCTTTGCTTAGATGGCATTACAAAGGCACTACAAATGCCAGATTGTGGCAGATTTCCTTGAAATCTTTTCTGCATGGTGATGCATTTAGTTTTCTTAATACTATATAGTTACAAACTAAAAACAGTCAAGGTGTTTTAAACTGCTGGCAAAACAATGTTGGTGAACTTTATGCTTTCTTTGTCTACTGGTCATGTTTATATATCATTCGTACTCTCTATATTTCTAGTTAGAGTCTTAAAACAATTCATTCCAGTAGTGTTTTATTGTGGGAGCAAGATTCAAATTCTTGCTCTGCAGAGTCTTCCATCATGACCATTTGAAAAAAGCAATCATGAAGTTATTTCCTTCATTCTGAAATGCCTGTCTAAGCAACAATGCAATCTTACAGTAAACAGTAAATAACACATAAAATGTGTCAGGTAGTTAAATATTAATGGTTAATAATGGAAGGCAGAGAGGACAGGAGTAAGAGGCATTTAAGGTGTGGACTTTGAGGCCACTTGTGTCAATGACATCTGAAAAAAGTGGAAATAAACAAGAATATGAAAGTGTAAAAATAACAACAACAACAATAATGATAATAATAATAATAATAATAACAATAATAACAACATTACAGAAAGAACAGTTAAAAAGGAGAAGGCCCTGGGGTAGTAATATACTGCCCATGGTCCCAGAATAGTCAAAGCAAGGCATGAGTGTGAGACATTTAGTGACAATGACTTCATGACACCAGTTCAAAATTTGGTTAGCCATTGTAATGACTTTGGCTTTTATTCAGTGTAAGGACAGGATCTTATGAGATCTGATTAGTGGAACATAAAAATTTCCTAAGATAATACTTAATTTCTCCATAGAGACACAAGAAGATGGAGAAGAAAACAAAAAGCCTGAAATTGAAGGCTTGACGCATAGTCAAATCTGAGTCAGTGGACGCTCTGATGACAGCATGCACAGTCCTCCTAAGTAAGGCATTGACACCAACTTGATGGAGAATAATTCCTGGCTTCTAAGAAGTTGTATTTGAGGTCAAATCACTCTCTATATAAGAAATACATAGGCATGTCCTAAACAGATACAATAAAAATGAAACAAATTATATATTAGAGACTACTTTAAAGAAGGAGGGAAGGAACAATACAGCCACAGGACATAGTAACAATGCCAGAAATGAATAACAAAGTAACAGTTTTAACTTTTTTATTTCTCATTTTGAAATGCAAAGAATTAAGAAAGTTACAATGTATTACATACAATAAGTTGTGCCAGAGAAAGTTTCTTAAATATTTCATTATGCAAATAAGCAGCTAAAATTTTGTGCTAGGTGTTTTTTTTTTCAATATAACATCTGATTGTAAAGTAATTAATCATCAGGTGAATCAGAAATGATATTTTAAATAGAATCTTAAGCTGAACATTCTCATATAGTGGTACTGAGACCTGATCAATTAGGTTCCAAGAAAAATCGCTAAAAAATATCTATATAAAAAGTACTTATATATTTGAAAAACTGATCTCATTATCTAGACTCCACTATAAAATATGTCAATATTCTATAGGAAGTAATCAATAACATTTCCAGATAACTTCATGATAAAATATTGATAATATTTAGTGGTAAAATTGCAAATAATTTAAAATTTTTATGACAGTAATAAAAGTATTATCAGGATAAAATGTTCAAATTTAACAAAATTTATATAAAAATTTAGTGTATGATTCCAAGCTACTTTTCTTCTTTATCTTTGTTGTATTTTGATTTTTCTGTTGAGTGTAAATTAATTATACTATGAGAAACAAACATGAACTACTTTGAAAAAAGCTCAGCACATTATGTTACTATTTTCATTTCCTTTCTAATGCAATGCTTAAAGATTTAGGCAGAAATTATTACATATCTAACAAAATTTCACACATATATATGTATACATATATATACATATATGTACATATGTATATACACGTGTATATATATATGTACATATATATGTATACATATATATACATGTATATATGTGTATATATATATATATATATATATATATATATATATATACACACACACACACAATAAAGAAAATGAGGCCATTAACTTAAGAAGAAATGGAGGTAGACATGAGAGAGGCTGAAAGAAGTGCATAATGTTATCAATATAATCCACAAACATTGAATATTTTAAAAGCAAAACTTAAATTAAAAGAAATATTCAAAAGTGCCATTTATATAACTAATAAATTTTGGAAAGTTATTTAATAAGATTGTATTCGGAGCCTCCGAGTGTAGCAATGGGACCTCCGGGAGAAAAGATCAATCGTCCCCGGACGGAGCTGAAAAAGAAGTTGTTCAAATGGCCTCAGGGTACTAAGCAGGGATCAGTGATGGAAGCACCAGGTGGTAGGGGCTGTGATAGACAAAGGGCTGACTACAAGGCACCACCTCAAGAAGCTGGTGTCCAGTGCTAGGGCCATCGTCACCCTATCTGGGAAGAAGCGCAGGAAACTCTTGCAGCAGATCCGACTTGCCCAGAAAGAAAAAGCAGCTATGGAAGTGGAAGTCCCCTCCAAGTCAACCAGGGCTAGTCAGCCACAGACCAAAGACAAAAGAAGACAAAAGCTCCCCAGGATGTAGACATGGAGGATCTTGGAGATGAGAGCTAAAGTTCCTACATCTTCTACCAGAAGATTCTCAACAGCACCTAGAAGGATTTGGAGGACTTTAGAAAAAATATTACCATATTTCATTTTCCCAGACACCTCTTCTATGATGGACCACTGACCTCCCCTGAAGGTATATACTGGGAAGGAAGAGGACACAGAAACACTGGAGAGGGTCCTCTCTAGCAGTTAGCTCCTTTTGTAATAAAGCTTTAGTGCTTTAAAAAAAATGTATTCAATTATAAATGATAAAAATAATTTTATAAAGTAAATATTTATAAAAATAAATTATATATTACATATATAATAACTTGGATTTTTATTGTTTTACTGTTATTAATATCTTAGATTTTATAATTACCTCTTTTATTATATACAAAAATTAAGTGAAACCATTAAAAATGTCTTTTCTAGAAAAACTTATCATAGTAAGACTGTTACGGCCTTGGCACAAAGATCTTCCAGATAGAAAACAAATTTAAATTATAGATAGGCAGCAGCAAAGAAAAATAATGACAATATATTCTGTATGGGGCTGGAGTGACGCCTCAGCCATTAAAAGTACTTGCAGCTTTTGCAGATGACCTGGATTTGATTCCCAGCACCCACATAACAGCTAACAATAATCCTTAAGTCTAGTTCTAGGTGACCTAACACCCTTTTCTGGCCTCTGCAGACATGATATATATATACATACATGCAACCAACACACACACATTTTATATATACATATATATATATATATGTATATATATATATATATATATATATATACATATATATATATAAAGGATAAACACACAGACAGATAGATAGATAGATAGATAGATAGATAGATAGATAGATAGATAGATAGATAGATATGAAATAAATCTTTAAAAATAATGCATTACTATTACTGCTGGACAGTGGTGGTGCATGCCTTTAATCCCAGCACTTGCAGAGGCAGAGGCAGGTAAATCTCTGAGTTTGAGGTCAACCTGCTCTACAGAGTGAGTTCCGAGATAGCCAGGGCTATACAGAGAAACCCTGTCTATAAAAACCAAAATAATAGTAACAATACATTACATTTTATCAAAATTTAAAATTTTGCTCTTTCAAAAATATATTTTTAGAAGTAAGCCAATAGATAACCTAGTTTGAAAATGAGAAAACATTGAACAGTTCATTAAAAACTACAAAGAAAGTATAAAATTATAGGAACATGCTATAGTTAACAAAGAAAAACAAATAATGAAAATAACAATGGATACTACAAAACCTTAACTAAATTGGTTTAAAGTTAACACATGTGTCTATGAAGCTCTGGCAAGGATGCTGAGGAACCAGAATGCTCCTACGCTGAAGAGGAGAGCAGAAAACAGTCTAACAAGTTGTCAAAACAGACTGGCAGTGCCTCACAAAATTAAACACACACTTAGCATATGACTCAGCATTTCTACTCCTTGGTGTTTATCCAGGAGTTATGGAAACATATGTCCACATATAGACTTGTACATGAATGTCGCAGGATCTATTCATCACAATTAAAAAATGGGAACAATCTAAATGCCCATTAAAGGAAAGATAAACAATTCTGTCTGTCCATATGTCAGAGTTTAAATTTCAATGGATGCCTCATACATAGGTCTTGGATTCCTGTTCTCCAATGTGCAGCTGTCTAGATGTAGAATATAGAGGAGGTGTTTAGATAACAGGGGCAGAACCTTCCTCAGTGGAAAGAGGCTGCTACATTAAGCTGAGGGAGGTGGGTCTTCCTGACTTGGTCTCTCATTTTAAGATAAAATGGTCTTACTCTGGAGTATGAAGTGTGTCCTCTTGGATCAAAAATCTCAATTATTTGACTTTAGATTATCAACATTCAGGGGCTAGAGCAAATATACTTAATTCTAAGTAAATTATTCTGTGTCAGATATTCAGTTTGACGGAATCACTGATAATGCTTAAAACCATGATTAACCTAAAAATCATAACACTGAGCAAACACGGTCAAGCATAGGAGTTGAAGGGTACAAGACCTTAGTCTTCAGATTTCTACAATAGATCAAACTAAACAGTATTTATTAAAATTATGTTAGTAAATGTCAAACTGGCTGACTGAAAATATAAAGTAATAATGTGCCATGGATGATACCAAATTAAGAGGAAGAGACAGGGGCCAATATTTCAAAATCTATCAAAATTGTTTAACATTAAATTAAATTAACCATTTGAATAGACACCTCAATATGGTGATTTGAAGTTATACATCCCTTAATTGTTCCCAAGCTTGTATTCATTAAGGGATTTCCTCATTTACTAACCATGAGACCTGGTCTATAAATCAGTTTATTCTTGATTTTCTTGCTTTTCAACTGGATTTTTCCATTTCAAAGCTGACAGTATTGTTTTATTGTAATCATTCATTATCTCTGATTTTTTGTACTTCATGCTTTTCCTGTCTGAGTAAATAACCACTAACTGGATTCTTCTCGAAATCCTCAGCATCACTGCTGCGCACAGACTGACTCCTCATGCCTACCTGACACACATTCGAATGGGAGCTCCTTCAATATGACCAATATTACCACGCATACATGCAATGACATTTTCTATGCCTCTGTAGGATAAAAGAAATATTAATGCTGAAACACAAAGCAGATTATGAAAAGAAAAAAAGAGCTTCTGGGCTGTAAAATTGAATGGCAAATCAAATTATAAATAGTAATGAAAGACACTTTTAAGAATTAAAGCAAGGCTATCTGTGTAACAACAAATCCAAAACCTACTTTCTATATAATAATTCATTTATTTCTTTAAATCATAAACATAAATTCTATGATCATGAGAACATACTTTAAATCAGACCATATATTAATTCTTCATTAAAAATTAATGCTAAGAGAGCATTATAAGACAGGCACTACCTTCTGTAATAATGGTAGGAACAGACAAAATGAACAGAAAATTAAAATTATTTACTTGTTTCTGATATAACACACCTCATTTGTGACACTGATTGCCACTGGGTACACTCAATTGGCCACTGTCATTTTATTGGTCAGTTATTAAGTAGTGTCACCCTGTCTTCTGTATTCAATTAACACTGAATTTCAGCCTTTCCAGAAATGAAAGTTAAAGTTTTCCCTTAAATGACAACTATGCCTTACTGATTGTGTTATCTTTATTTAATACTTATACACTCTACCTCCCCTTGATAGCAAAGGATGGGTACCCTGACATTTCATTTGCATAATTCTAATTACTTTTCTCCTTGCTAAAAAATGAAAACAGGAACATGTCTTCTGGGCATGCCACTGCTAATGTTTGCCTGGATGGATGGTTGGTTGTTTTTTTTTTTTTTTTTTTTTTTTTTTTTTTTTTCAGTATTAAGGAATGAATCCAAGATCACATCTGGCCACTGAGCCAAATCTGCATACAGTGTCTTCTTAGTTATAATTTTATCATTAGCTCTGACATAAACCATTTTTCAAATAATGTTTGGTGGATTTAAAATATGACCTTACATAACATTAAACAAGATGTACTGTTTTTTTCCAGACAGATAATTTTAGCTAGTGAGGTCAAGGATCTTACAAGACAATCTACCACTTACTAAACCAGTATAATTTTTAAACTGCACCCGCAATACTTATCCTCATTCTCATGAATAAGTATAGCTCTCCTCCCTCATTAAAAAAGGTTCGTTTGAAGTAAAAAGAGACCATCAAAGAAATCCACAACTAGTCAAAATATAGAGAAGACCTAACCGTGGGATTCCACCCACAACAGATACAACTACAGTATAACACCTGCACTTAGGCTCAAATACCAACCTAGAAGTGGAGGTGTGAAGATTTTAAAAACCAGAGGATCAGGAAGTCCGCTGTGAATTATGCCTTCTAGCTGTGACAGGAAAGCTACACTCATGAAATCTCAAAAACATGCCTTGGTGTTGCCTAAAAAAGAGCCAAACAATTTTAACAATTCCCATCCCAATGTAGGTAGAAAAATCACAGGCAGCCTCATCCCTAGGTGAAGAGCTATAAGCAACTGGCATTTACTGAGAAAGAGTCAGTCTTCCCCGGGGATGAACACCTTAATTAAAAGTGGTCAGTCCTAGTAATAAACTCATGTAAACAACCCTGAACAGATTCAGAAGATTGTTTTGGTGTTTCTAATCATTAATCTGTATATGTTCCAGCAATGGCTAAAGAAGGGGACTTAAATTTTGGAAGAAGTATAGAGATGGATATGAAAGAGAGTAATAACGTAATTACATTTTAATTAAGTAAGAAAGAAAATTAGAAATTACATTTTAGTGATTTACTGAGGTAAACTGATAAATAAAAATATGCATATGTGATATCAACATTGCAGCAAATTTAGACTTGAGAACCTTCTTTTTGAGATATCGAAATTAAATTTCCCCTTCTAAGTTAGGTTCAAGCTTTCTTGCTTGTTCCTTCCTTATTGTTTATTTGCTTTGGGTCTGTGGACTATACCATGGTACCTGCATTTTATGGCTAATATCCACTTATCAGTGAGTACATATTCTTTTGTGACTGGGGTACCTCAATCAGGATGATATTCCCAAGTTCAATCCCTTTGCCTGCAAAATTCATGATGTCTTTGTTTTTAATAGCTGAATAGTACTCCATTGTGTAGATATAGCACACTTTCTTTATCTGTTCTCCAATTGAGAGACACCAAGGTTATTTCCAGTTTCTGGATATTACAAATAAAGCCTCTATGAACATTGTTAAGCAAGTATCTTTGTGGTATGTTGGAGGATCTTTTGGGTATATACCCAGAAATGGTATAGCTGGGTCTTGAGATAGAACTTTTCCCAATTTTCTGAGAAACTGCCAAATTTATATCCAAAGTGGATGTACAAGTTTGCATTCCCACCAGAAATGAAGAAGTGTTCCCCTTGCCTCAAAGCTAAGCAAGAAGGAAGGCTCAAGTGCAGAAGATTGAATCTCACTTAGAAGGCAGAATATAATAGTCATAAAAGGCAGATGGAGGGAGGGAGCTGGGGGGAAGGGAGCATGGGAAAGGGAATACAGGATTAGGGATCAGGTGTGGGGAAGGACAAGAGAGGTGGCTAGATAGACATAAAAATGAATGGAAATCTGCAACTGATGGGGTTGAGGAAGTGGAGGAGATAGAGACCTGGGATAAGGGAGGTGCCCAAGAATCAATGGAGATAACCTTAACTGTGACTCACAGAGGATATGGAACCTGAAGAGGCCACCTCCTGTAGCCAGACAAATTCCCAGTGGAGCAGGGGCTATCCCAAAAGCAGCTGCCTGTTCCTGGGATATGTTCTTTAAACTGGGCTGTTTTGTGTGGCCTCAGTGGAAGAGGAAGCATCTATCCTAGCAGAGACTTGAATGCCAGGGTAGAGGATATCAGGGGAGCCCTACTCGCTCAGAGGAGAAGAGGAGGGGAGATAGGGGAAGAATTGGGAGAAGACTGGGAGAGGGCAGTGATTGGGATGTAAAGTGAATAAGTAAAAATAATAATAATAAAATTAAACTTTAAAAAACTAATATTTTGAGAATGGAAGTCATACTCGTCTTATGAGTTTGCAATATGAACAATTTAAATGAGTTAACATTTTATTAGTTACCATTTAATTTGAGTGGTTTTAATAAAGAAATAAAACTTGAATATCTAATTATGTAATTTAAGATAAAACGGCCCACTACTATTGCATGGTGTATGTGATTTTGTTTTTCTAATTCAGTGGATGATTAATACACACTACCCTTTCTAACAAGTTTCAGTAATACTGCTGTTCCTAAGAACATGGTGAAATTCTTTTCTACTCACTCAAAGTCCTTTAAAATCTGTCTTTATCCTGTCTTTCAGTGTACAATCTAGTAATTCTTTTTGTCTGATTGAGATTTTATCAGTTGATTTACTGATTCCAAGGACCTTTACTTTTGAAAAGCAATCCTTTCACTTGCAACGTTCATGAAGCAGGATATCTCCCATACTTCAAAACCCTTAATTCTGAAAATAGTCTGTTCAGCAGCCACTCCTTTATATTTAGTAATGTAGCTAGACGAGTAGATTAGAGTGAGTGATTCTTAAAGACAAGCAATGGCCCACTTGATTGAACTTGTACGTGACTCAGAGCATAGCCCAGTATTTAAAGGATAAAAGAATGATACCAGTTGTTCCAATTACTTTTGTCACTTTCTTGTTTTTGTAGTTATTAACATAATTACATCATTTCTCCCTTCCCTTTCTTTACTTCAAAGCATAGTGTATATTCTCCTGATCTATTTAAACCATGTCCTTTTCTTTTGTTAATTGTTGGTACAAACATATATTTATATGTGTGTGTGTGTTCTTATATGTTCTTAAATGCATGAATACACCTTGTTCAGTCTGTATAAGGTCACTTGTATGTATGTTTTTAGTGCTGACCATTTGGTATTGGATAACCAATTAGTGTGCTCTTCCCTGGGAAAGACTACGTCTGTGCTCTCAGCATGCATCAGTTGGTTGTAGATTTTGTTTAGGGTTGAGATCTTTTAAGTCTATGTTAGCGTGTTTATTGTTATTGTACTTGTTCAGTTTATGTTTAGGCAGTCATGTTGCTGAGATTTTATGAATGTATCATCTGACAATAGTAAGAGACTGAATATTATAGAATCTCATTGATCTTCTGGCTCATACAATTTTTCTTGGTCCCCTTCTGCAATGTTCCCTAGGACATGGTATGGTATGGTATGGTATGGTATGGTATGGTATGGTATAATATCATATCCTCCCTAGGCCATAGTATAGATGTATCCCTGGCCTCCACAACTCCTCATTTTGGTATTTTGTGTGTGTGTGTGTGTGTGTGTGTGTGTTTGTGTGTGTGTGTGTGTGTGTGTGTGTTTGTGTGTTTGTGTGTGTATGTGTGTGTTATTTTATAATGGTCTTCATTGGCTGTAAATAGAAATTTCTTTGTTGAGTGGTGAGAACTACACTTTTCTGTGGATATAAGAACAACTATTTAAAATGTGGTTAGAGGATTATGCTTGTTGTGTGTTCTCCATTAAGTTCCACGATGTCACTAACACTGGGCAGTTGGCTAAGTTTCCAGTACCAAGCATGATTTTCTTCTAGTAGAGCTGGTCTTAGGCCTGATTAAAGAGTTACTAATTACTTCAAAGATGCCCCTACTGTAGTCTTGAAGCTATCATGACATGCTGGTTATTGCTGTGGTTCACAGGTATCATAATTGGGTAGAAATGTTGGTTGGTTTCTTTCTTTGCAGGCTTGTATGGCACCGTCTGGTCCTCAAATAGGACTGTTTCAGGCCAGTTCTTCAGTTTAGTTTAAACTATCTATACATATCTTTAAAAGATTTACATACATTATAGTCTGTTTTCTGAGGGTTTTTTTTCTTTATATTTATTCTGCTCTCAAATATTACATCCTGACTACAATTTCTCCCATCCTTACAGTCTCCTCTTTCCCACAGATCCACTCCCCCTTCATATCCCCACAGAAAAGAGCAGGCCTTCCATGGAGATGAAGCAAATATGACATAACAAGCTACAGTAACACCAGAAAACCTTGATATTTTCATATAAAGACTGGATCTAGTAGGAGAAAAGGAGTCACAAGGGCAGGCAAGAGAGTCAGAGGTTTTCTGCATTTATGTCATGGTTGTTTAGCTCAGTGTTCTTGTGGTATTCCTAAAACAATTTTGGGTTGAATATAGATTGTTAGTGATATGAATATTTATGACATTTTCAGAAATCCTTACTGTTATTTTACTCACTTCTAATTCTGTAGTTATCACTAACCTTTTCCTAATTAAAATCCCCACCATCTCCCCCTTTTTCCCAGTCGGATTTTTTAGGTAACAGCACCTCAATAACTGTATTGATTTTGAACTGTGTATCCTAGACATTTGCTTGTATTAATAATTTTACTTAATATTATATTAACAAAATATTAAAATTTCAGGGACACTGTTTAGGAAAAACATCCTTAGATATGTTCCAACCAGCAGCCATGTGAGTTTAGTAGGAAAACTGCCTTTTATAAGACATAAGTCTTCCAAAACAGCACATCTTTCAGTATGGTTGGGTCTCAAAGAAACCTGGGGCAAATTGTTGCAGGACTCTAACAGGTATAAGTAATGCTGAGAAAGACTGGCAAACAAAGTCCTGGCTCCTCGGTTAGCCATTTGTCCTGGCTTTCTTTGAGATCTAACAAGCACTTTAATCTTGGACTTTTCAGTTTTTGAAACCATAAAAAAATAAAGACCTGCTGTATAAATGGCACCCAGCGTTCCCACTGTGTTATAGAAGCCCTAATGGACGAGGACAGTATTTTATAAATAGGGCTACTTTCACAAAATAAGCTGCAGAAAAAGTAGTTGGCCTTGCAGCATCATATTTCACATTTGAATATTTAAATCTCTCCACTAAAGCTGTAAATCAGCAGAGCTGCATATTTTTCATACCTGTGGGAAAGACCACTCTGGTTTTGCTGAATCAGATTATAGCATTTCTTTGTGACCAAGCTAGATGTCTCCAGTGAAAAAGTGATAAAGTGAACATTCCACACTGACACACTGCATCAAACACATCCCACTTTCAATCAAGCAGCAGCTAGATGACTCCAGCAAAGATGCAGAGAAGGCACATAGATGACTCCAGCAAAGACGCAGAGAAGGCCAATTCTAGGGTTTTCCTTAAAAACGAGGAAATTGATCCCATGTTCATTCATCAAAAGTAGGGCTCATAAGGTCCTCCTCACCAAATAATTGTTGAATAAAGGCTCAAAATACACATAAACTATCTAAATGGAAATACAGTGATCAGTTGCACAGTATTTTCAATTACCTATGCTAAATCAAAGCTACCATGAGAGATGCAGGCAAATTTTTGCAAAGGGGAGGATGCTTATAATCTTTCCAGCTGAGCAAGCAGTTTTGAAAGCTGTATAAAACACTCTAAACTAAAAGTAACTTTAAGAAATGCTCCATGCTTTTCTAAGCTTCCTCCAGCAGAATTCTGCCAGCTTAATTGCATTCATCAGAGTATTTTTGACTACAGAATAATCTTTAAATTGCTAAATCAAAATTAATAAATGAAAATCCTAACTCAATAATTTATAGATTCAAACATTTCATCTTAAATGGAAAGAAAAATGTTTGTTTTGCATATATATATGTATATATATATATATACATACATATATATATATATACATATATATATATATATATATATATATATATATATCTCCTCTGCTGTCTCACTCTTGTATCAATTCCTTTCCATGTTATGTGCTTGATCTTTAAGGTGATTGGTTTCTGAGACCTCAGACTTCAAATTCTGTCTAGTAGGAACATTCCACAATAATTCTTTATGTAATATGTGTGTGTATGTACATATCACAGAATCCATTTTAATTCAATGGATTGAACACTTTAAGCATCTTTCAAACTTTAGAAGTCACATTTATTATGAATATTTTAGAAATATACATATTTTGGATCTTGATGTCACAAAACAGAATATACAAAAACTGTTTGCAGACACTGAACCTCATGTTTTCCTTCATAAATCACCATTTAACATACATTACCATATTTATTTAGAATTTGCTGCTATCTAGTCCTTGAAACCAATACTTAAAGAAATAGTGACCTTATGCTATGCCTAAAATTATTTTTGCCTTTAGCCTGGAGCTAAAACTCTGGTAATCTACAAGATGAATGTATCTCCAATCATCTCTAGTCTTCTCCTGTCTCACTCTTGTGTCATTTCCTCTCGGTGTTATGATCTTTAAGGTGATTGGTTTCTGAGACCTCAGACTTCAAATTCTGTCTAATAGGAACATTGCAAAGTAATTCTTTATATACCCTCAAATAGCACTAGAATGGTGAAAATTGGAAGTTATCTTAGAGTTTGGATAGCTACTATCATTTCTGCCACATAGACACTTAAGGCTACACAAGTATAGCAGCTTCCATATGGTTAAATATGTGTGAACAGTTTGCTAAAATGATCTTCTAACACAGTAAAGCAGAACCCATCTAGTTTGAGGTCTCCTGCTCTGTGGTGCATCTGCACCTATTTCCCCATGAGCACTTACCCCGCAGCGCAGGCAGCAGGGATCTCTCCTTCTTGTCATCACACTTGTTACACTCACTGAAGTACAGGAGTAAAAAGACATCAACAAGCACCCACATCAGCGAAGTGGCCAGAACCACCTTGCAGTAGACAAATCTCCTCATGCTTGCTTTCTAATTAACACGGAGACTGAAGACGGATGTTCCTGAGATAAATCCAAGCCACAGAGGTGATCTCCAGGACAAAAGCAAGATGCATCCCACTATATTGGAACAGAAAAGATACAGAAGAAAGAAAGAAAGAATTTTTATTATGATAGAGGGATATTTTGCACAAAGTATGTAGAATGAAAAATAAATGACTTAGTTCATTTATTCATATTCCCAGATATATCAGCATTCAGGTCCTCAAATGTAAAAACTAAAAGTGCCTCAGACTTTAACAATCCAGGTAGGTAATATAATTAGCATATGGTCCCAGAGTCCTCACTACACTGCAGGGTGGGCCTTTTACATACTACTTGATTTCTTTGAATGGTATTTAATTTACCTTTACATTATCATGATGTCCTATATAGCACTATGATGTCAATAAGGCACACTTACTCTGGCATTGTTCTTTTGGCAAGGCAATATTGTTTTTCACATATAAACCATTCTGAAATAGCAACGTTCCACAGAGGCTGACATTTAGATAACGGGTAAATCTGAGTCTGTTCACTTGATATTACTTAGAGACCTCCTCTGAATCCATTTTGTAATCTTTGAAATAAGCATAACATTGGCACATCTAAAGATTTGCTAGGATTGAATGTCATCGAGCTTACCAAGGATCTCAACGAACATTAGCAGAGCAGTAGTGGCACATGCCTTTTATTCCAGCACTGGGAGGCAGAGACAAATAAATGTCTGATTTTGAGGCTGGTCTGGTCTACAGAGTGACTTATAGAACAGCTAGAGCTACACATAGAAGCCCTGACTCAAAGTAAAATCTTAAAAAACAAACAAAAAAGCCTCTTAGATGATCAATTTATCAGCAATTTATAAAATAAATAATAAAAAAAATAAATCAATGCTTGTTAGTCTTTAAAAGTATGTGATCAACAGAAAAATACAGAGAAGATGTATGTCTTAGCATAGATCTTGTGTGTTTGACCTATTTAACAGTGGGAAACAACATATTTATGGAAAATAAACAAGTAGACATTGTAAAGAACAAAACAAAAAAGCTACAAAATTCTTGAGAGACATCCAAAGAAATACAAATTAATGCCTCATACATATATGTGTGTGTATCACATTGAAAAATAACTAACTACTTTCTGTATAATGAACAAATCAGAGCAAACATAATCTCATATTACTTACTCTTAATTATCAAGTATTGATCTGAATGGGGGTGGTGAGGAGCTGTGATGAGTACAGGAGGGGAAATTGAAATCAGGATATACTATGTTAAAAAAAATCTATTTTCAATAAAAGGAAAAAGGATAGCATCAAGTAGACATTGCTTCTTTGTAGCATAGACAAAGACCTAAGTTAAATTTCTAGTACCACAAAATAAATGAATAAATGTCACATAAAGTACAAATTGTTAGATATAAGAATAATAACATTGTTTTGGCACAGGCACTTTAGCTGAATAATATTAAAGACAAAGATAATTGAAATACTTCATATCTATGTTTCAAAATAGTAACACAAAGTACAATTTGCTAGGTAAAGACCGCTTTAAATTTACATAACTAATTTAGCAGAATAAGATAATAAAACTGTTGCCTGTGACAATCAATGAAAGTTAATACATTCAAAATCAAAATTCATATAAATGGAGCAAAGATTCTAATTTCAACAACAACATAAAATTTATGCTCATTCAGATATATGTATAAATATTTACCAAAGGACAGAGATGGATCATGTGTAGAAACCCAAAAATTACACAACATTTGGAGTTTGCTTTTTCTTGAAAAAGACAGTGTTGGAATGTTAATAATATAGTACATTTCCTTTCTACTTTACTTTTCTATAAAAATAAAAGCTAAATGTTAGAACTCAGCCTACAATCCTAGTAACCAGAAAACAGCTTCCTATTTGTATTCCTATCACTGTATGTATTTTTTTAACCAAAAAAAATGAGACAACTCAGTCTATAAAATTTTTTTACTTTGACTCTAAAATAGAATTTATCCCTTCAATTTATTGTAAGAAACAGAAACCTATTGAAAAGTGTATATAACAATACCTACTGAATCTTTTCAACTTCCCTAGAAGAAACACCTCACAATAAATGATTCTAAAGATGGGAGTAGCACTGCCCTTGGCTCTGTCATCAAATGAAAACATGACCGTAGGCATCCTGCCTCTCTGCACTCTTCATTTTTGGTGATAACGTCTTTTCTGCCCTATCCACCTCACAAAATATTGCTCAAGCAAGACAGAGACTATTTTAAAGAAAAGTATGATTATTATTGCAAGAAACTCTGAAATAATGTAATATTAAATATTAAAATGCCTAAGATAAGTCATTTCATAATAAGAGTCTAGCAATTGAGGTTATGAAGAATTTAATTTTAACTTTAGTTATGATAGAGAGTCAAACCACATCCTATTACCATTTCAGAATTATTTAAATTACTCCACTTTCACAGCCTATTAGATTTGTACAGCAAGACCACAGTAGTGAGAAGAGTCCGAGTCAACTATTTCAGTGACAAAATTTGTTGTATATTTTTGTCTGCCTATAAGACACACTTGACATATATATAGTCAAGTTTTTAACTCTATCTGTGACTTAAGTGTATCTCTACCAGGAAGGCAGCATCACATTCTCTGATACATGTGGAATAACTCTCTTATATGTGCACTCTAATGTTCCTTATGAAAGCAAACTTTAACGATCAGGAAAATGGCACAGTACACATGACCACTAACAACATGAGCACAGTTGGTGGCCTCAGTTATTTAAGAGAATCAGCATCTATAGTATACATTTATTCCATTACACTTCTACTTATTTGCAAAGACTGTTTTTGCTTCTAAGTGAATGATGAAAGCAAACTTGTGCAATATCTCTGGTTGACTGATCCAACATAGAGCATGAATAATCTGCACAGACAAGGTCATCTGGCTGCTTTTCTAATTATTTCAAACATCTTTTAGTACAATTATTTTCATGTTTATTTTTAATTTTTTCTTACATTTCTTTAAGTAAGTAAAAAGTAAACACAGAATCTTACTACATATCCTCAGTGGGCCTTCAGCTTATAATCCTCTTCCCTAGCCTCCTGAGTGCTGAGCTCACAAGCACATAACAAATGCCAGGCCTAGTAACATTTAGCTTTTTCGTAGTTTTGCTCTAGGGAGGAAAGTTTTAAGAAACAAAACGTATCAAGCATCCACTTGCAAGTTACATTTTTTTTCTTTCTTGCCAAATAAGTAATAGTACATGAGATATTATGAGATTTTGCCTAAATATATGCAGTATTTTCCTACTTTTATTTTTTAAAAAAAAGAGGATTTCAAATATAAAAGTTAAAACCTGGGTAAATTTTAACATAGTTGAAAACAATCATACTAAGATAAGAACAAAACTCTTATGAGGGCATTGCTTTGTTTGTTTGGGTTTTCAATTAGAAGGTTATTATTTCCCTGGGGAATATAGCTTAGTTGCTATTAGACATGTTTATCTGTAGGCATATATCCTCTTTAGTAGAAAATTGCATAATGGGAGAAATTTTTTCAACCTATTTTATGAAGCTATACTTAATGCTGCCAGAGTATTCTAGAAGCTATGTTGAAATTGCTGATAGAGCTTCCAGAAGTTTCATTTACTTGGAAAATTTTTAACATTACAGATAATTACAAACTCACTGAGAGGGACCATAGACTTCATACATGTTTTTTTATAGACCCATACATAAATCAGTGACTAGAAATAAAAATTTATAGTGATTTAGCTCCAGATATGATTGGGAAAAAAGCTGTCCTTTGGGTGACTGAAGATAAAAGTTAGTACGTGTCTGGAGAAGCCACTCACAGCCAAAATAAACGTATATACCATTCTAAAAGGTATATACTAAGACTGAGGAGACAAACAAAGGTAAAATTAAATATATGCCTTTTGTGTAAAGATAGTGAAATAAAAAAAATGCTTCCTCACTTGTATCTGCACAAAGAGAAAATAGGTCATAACATTAAATTCAACCAAGAAAAGATATCGTAGCATAAACTTTGTATTGAGGGAACAGACTAAGTCCATTTGAATTCAGACTCCATCTTAGAAAGTCTGCCCTAAGGTTGAACTCGAGTTAAACAGCAGGCCTGCACCCAGTACTGATCTCCAGGTCACACTGGTGTCCAGGTCACTCCCTAACAACCACCAATCTTGAAGAAAGCAGATGTTTACAGTTGTACCTAAAGATATTTACTTATGGAAGTTTATGGTTTGGCTTCCAACAAGAGCCAATCATTTTAATGAGCAACAAATTCCATAATAGCCTCCCAATCAGATATGTGCCAAGCTGGAAACCCCCTTGCTTGTTTGCTTGCCACTATATTTTCTTGCTTGAAACTAGAATCAAAGCTTTACTCTCCCATCCTGCTGTGTCAGTGAGGACAATAGTGTGGCCCACGCTGGAGTTTGAATAAAGACTCCTGTGCAATTGCATCAGAATTGCTTTCTTGGTGGTCTTTTGAGGTTCATAAGCATTAGTACCTACCACAAAAGACTGAGATTAATAAGAATGGATTAAGGCAAGTAAAGCCCTTGCAAAATTCTCTACCACATGGGAGGGACTCAAAACATATTAGCTATTGGTGTTGTTCATAATTCTAATAATATTTTCAGAACTATCTTCAAAATAAGGAAAAAGCATGAGGACACTCGTGCACCCTTACAGACACAGTGCATGTCCAGTATGTGACTGTTCAGGGACTTGGAAAATAAAAATATTATATGGCAGAAATATTGCATTTAATAAATGTATCCCCCTGAAGAGGTATGAATTCCACAGATTTTATGATACTGAAAATGCATTAAAATGTGTGCACTTGAGATCTGTGCATTTTGCTTCAATAAAAAATTAAACTTTCCCTGTAAGGTAAAAACAGATCTCATGTCTCAGTATCATAATTCTCTGATCTCATCAGAATTTGATTTATCAAAGCAATTATACCAGATAAAAGACCTCCCATCTATTTACAACCTTTCTGATCTCATTCTGGACTTTTGTTCTCCATGCCAATCACTTGGGCCTCCTGGGTTTCTTTTTAGTATGCCATTTCTTACTTTGCCTTGGGAATGAGCACACAGTATTAGCTCAAGCTAGTGATACATTGGCAGGTCCCTTGCTCTTATCCCCTAACAACACATACTAACACAACACATACCTCTTCCTCCGCACCTTACTTTTTTCCCTAAGCATCTGTCTACAATATATTTAAAAACTGATTTTCCCGTTGCATCCTGTCATAAAAAAACAATCTGTATGAGAATAGGATTTTATATTTCCCATCTATGTTCTTATTTACTCTAAAATATTTAAAATTTAAAACTCCAACATTAGTCATTACAGAAATCTCACTCCTCCCATAGTTAAAAAGGCATATGTGGGTGTCTTAATTCACAGTGTATTAGAAAATGACTATGTATGAAGATTCAACTTTAAGAAGGTAATTATGGGTCAGCGAGAGAGCTCTGCAATGGTAAGTAGTTGTGTTCCATGGCTGATTACATAAATTCTATCCATTAATACCACAAGCTGGGAAGATAGAAACAAAATCAAAGAGACGTGCTGTAACCTACATAGGCACACCAACATGCACACCAAGACACACACCTCTACACCATTTTGAAAATACATAAACTTTTTCGCAATAAATAAGAAAATTAATGAATAAAGAAAAATCAGAGTTACAGAGTATTATGGATTAGCCTTAATCCAATAATACTTACAGTATTTGTATGGAGAGAAATAAACACAAACATACAAACAGTAAATACTACAGAAAAACACAGGCTGAAGATAGCCATGTAGCAGACACATAGAAAGCTCTGGGGGTGTGGGGCCAGGCTTGCCATCATTCCTGATGTCATAACATCTTTAGATCCACATATATGGTAAAAAGAGAGAACCCATTCCACAAGCTTTTCCTGAGCATACAAGTGCCGTGGCACATGAGCCCACCCTGCCTACTTCACACACTAAATGAAGTTAATTTTAAAAGTGGAAAAGTAATCTCTTATAATGAAATGAAATTTAGGAGAATACATTTCTACTGTTTAAGGAACTGAGTTTATTATACATTGTAATGAAAGTCTCGCCAAGGTAATATACCAATTAAACCAAATTTCCCTACCCCACTTTGACAAATAAGCAGGAAAACATGGGTGCTATCCATCCCTATAACCAGCACTGACAGAAATCAATTTGAGAAGAAAAGGGCTTACAGCTTACAGTCCTTAGCTGATGGAAGCCAAGGCAAGAACTCAGGGCAAGAATGAGGCAGAAACTAAATCAGAGACCATGGGGAAAACACTGCTTACAAGCTTTCATCCTCTGGATTGTTCATGTTGTTTTGTTATATAATCCAGGACTTCTCAGGATTGGCACTGATCACATGCTCTGGGATTGGCACATCAACCATTAATCAAGAAACACCCCTCAAATTTACCTACAGGCTAATCTGATGAAGGTAATTCCTCAACTGAGGCTCTGGATTTTCAGATGATTCTAGTTTGTGTCAAGCTGCTTTTTCCTTTCATTCATACTTTAAATCTTTGAACCCATACCACAGTGAACTTTCCTTGTTTCACAACAATACTTCAGCAGTTCCTCAATATCAATCCATGCCTTAGGCAATTCCCCACCTCTCCTCTTCTCCTTCTACTCATATCTCAAGTTCGTTACTCACAACTTATCACTGTGCTTCTAAGTTAGCAGACCAGATTAAACACAACCAGAATTTTTTTTCATACAGCCAGACTGAATGCACCTATTTGCTTACTTCTATCACCGCCCATGACTCTGCAAGTACAATTGTTTCAATGGATTAACTGTCATTTCAGAGTGTAAATCCTCTCTTCTTATATATTTAAATATTTTATTGATGAGCTTGTCTTGTCTGGTTCAGTTTATCTGTTATAATGAGTCGTTGTTACCATATAAATATCCCAACTTTAACAATTATCTTAAAACAAATTAATTTGATCTTGTCTCTGCCTTTAGCTGCAACTATATCCTTCTGATTACAATCACTATGGAAATCTGACCCAAAGGAAAGGGTATAAGCAGATTTCAGACCCCCTACTTTCTGGATAAGACCTTGTGCCTTTGTTTAAAATGTGCACCATCCACTCTGACTTGTATTGAAATTCCTGTGAAATTTTTAGGACTTGATTCATCTGAGTAGAGATGCACATAGGATACTCCAGGCTACAGTCAACAGCCTGGGGCTATGCTGGTGCTAGTTGCACCCTTATCATGGCTTGTAGTAGTTAGCCTCTTTCACCCATTGTTTTCTGATCTAAGATTCACCTCACATTGAGTGGGTACCTCAGATAAAAAATATTCACAATTACCAAACTCTGAACTCAACACAGGGCTGCGATCTCAAGAGCTCTGCTTTGTTCTATTATATTTATTATAATTTTTACCCCTCCCCCTTTGTGGGATACTCAAGAGTATCATAGAATGAAATTCCTTATGAGTTATTTTCTACTTGATGAATATTAATGTCACAAATACTTGTAAAGATTTCATAAGAACCACAATGCCAAGCCTACTAATCAGCAACTTTAAGATTGCCTAGCTAATCTCTAGTAGAGCATATGTTTTGTTTCACTTTACCAAGTAATATTCTTCTTGCACTATCTGTGTCTCTCAACTGAATTACTTCTTTCAATTATATAATGAGGAAGATATGCAGCCAGTAACTTGAATACATCATATGGCAGTAAGCTTCAAGAAAGATTTATATAGCATCATGATATGCATACCCTTACCTTCCTGTTCTCTCTTAAATCAAACAGGTTAGCATCTGCTATGTTATGAAAATCTTAATTCATTCTAATAAGTTGGCCAATTGGAATAGTGAATTCAGCAGTTGTCTTCAATAATCCTTTTGTTGTTGTTGTTGTTTTGTCTTCAATAATCCTAAATTACACCTGACATATCTTAGAAAGGAAAAAAAAAAAAATTGGAAGACAGCTCCATCAGTACAAGCACTTGCACTACAAGCATGTAGACCTGAGTTTGATGCCAAGAAGTCACTTAAAGAGTGAGACATGGCCATACATGTGCCTGTATTCCTGCTCTGGGGGAGGAAAAAGACAAGAGAATCACTCCAGCTTACTGGAAACTCGCCTAATCAATGAGCTCCAGGTTCAGCGAGATGCCTTGTCTCTGGGAAAAGGTAGATAGGAAGTGATAGAAGAGAAGTTTCCCTCTGGCCCCTACTCTTATACACTCATACAACACACACGCACACACACTTTTTTTGCTGTATTTATTTATTTATTTATTTATTTATTTATTTATTTATTTTAGTTTTTAAATTTTATTTAATCTTTTTTTTTTTACACTCCAGATTTTATCCACCTCCTGGTCCACCCTGTGATTGTTCCTCATCCCATACCTCCATCCAAGCCCCCTGTCTCCACGAGGATGACTCCACCCCCACACTACCCACCCCACCCCATCCCATCCCCAAGACCTCTCCATTCTCTTGACAGTTAGGTGCCTCTTCTCTGACTGAACCCAGACCAAGCAGTCCTCTGCTGTATATGTGTTGGGGGCCTCACATCAGCTGATGTATGATGTCTGGTTGGTGGTCCCGTTTCTGAGAGATCTCGGGGGTCCAGGTTAATTGGGACTGCTGGTCCTCCTACAGGGTCGCCCTCCTCCTAAACATCATGTCTTTTTGTTTTTAGCATTTCTTTTATATTCCACATTAGAAAATTTTCTACATGAAAATTCTGTTGGTTCTAACTTCATATTTGTCCTACTCTACTACTATTCCAATACCATTGCTGAAGATCAATCCAGCACCATCATATGCATAATTTTAAACTCTCATTGTGATATTATTCAATATTATAATTATCTCATTTAAGCTTTACAATATTGTATATTCATTTATTACATTTAGCTGTTATGTATAAAAAGTTTGACTCAAGCCTGGCGGTGGTGGTACACACTAATACTAGCACTTGGGAGGTAGAGGCAGGCAGATCTCTGTGAGTTTTAGGGAAGCTTTATCTACAGAGAGAATTCCAGGACAGCCAGTACTACATAGTGAGATTGTCTTGAAAACAAAACAGAAAAACAACAAAGTCTGATTCAAAGTGATAGATGACTAAAAACCATATGAAATTCTACTTACTGACCTATGAATCTAAAGTTCATGTTTGTATACTAAGCTCACGTACGATATACCAAGAACTATGAGTTTGGAGAAATATGAGCTAGAAAGATGCATGCCATATTGCACTATGGGTCTGTACATGGAACAGAGTGGACCATGATCAATCTGCATTTGGAATTGAAAGTGTTTGTTACCTACAGAAATGTCAACAATAAATCAGCAGATGAGTTTAAACTTTGCTCTATTGGTGCTAGATAGTTGACCACCCTTGAACCAGACCTGGCATGTATGAAATCATTCTTGGTAAGATGCAATCAGTGACTGAGTCAAGGACAATGCAACTGAGGTTACAGTTTGGTTTTACGCTGCTCCTTGAAATTCCTTTCACATTAACCTTAAATAAGTCCCCCAAAAATATAATGAATAAATTTGATTCTAACTTCTTTCAGGTGATATATTCATTTGGAAATTCAGCAGAAGTCATTTGTGACCAAAGTATAAATATCCCTGAGCAATCCTTTTTCTACCTCCTGAACATCTGTACTTTCTAATGGCTATGCCAAAAACTAAAGTCTTCAAGTATTTCTTACCAGACTATTTGGACAGTTGTCTTGGCAGTGAACAATCTTGATGAATTAAGTGGGATGTCCCCTCCAGGACATAGAAAAGAATTTCCCACTTGCTATGCAATGGTGAATACCCACTAAATGATTCTTGACATTATCATTTCTGGTTCATTTTGGTCTATACTATTGTTTTTCCTGTGGTACAATCTAGTTAGTATGCAGGCATCCATTTAGTCTGTTCACAAAAGATAATATAGCAAGTGGAACAGATACAAATGCATTAGTAAGCACACTACTTGCTGGGACATGAGAAAAAATGTCTTTTGCTCTAATATAGAAATTTGTTCTGCCAATATCCATGAAATAACAACAAGCTAACATATGGACTTTTGAGTAGTGAAAAATCAGATTCCAGACCCTTTATAACCTCTCTCTCTCTCTCTCTCTCTCTCTCTCTCACACACACACACACACACACACACACACACACACACACACACACACACAGAGAGAGAGAGAGAGAGAGAGAGAGAGAGAGAATTGTAGGCATTGTCATACATGCAGAAAATTTCTATAAAGATATATTAGCTACCAATAGTGTGGTAGTTTGAATAAGAATGGCCCCTCTTGGCTAATATATTTCACTGATTATTCACCAGTGAGTGGTAGTGCTTGAAAAGGATTAGGAGGTATGACCTAGTGGAGTGGGTGTGGCCTTGTTGGAAGAAGTGTGTCACTGAAAGTAGGCTTTGAAGTTTCAAAAGTCCAAGCCAAGTGGTGTCTCTCTTCCATTTGCATATAAATCCTGATGTAAATTCTCAGCTACCTCTGCAGCACCATGTCTGCCTGTGTGCAACTGTGCTCCCCACCATTATGATAATGTACAAAACCTCAGAAACTATAAGCTAGCCCCAGTTAAATGTTTTCTTTTATAGGAGTTGCCATGGTCATGGTGTCTCATCAGAGCAATAGAAAACTAAGACAGAAGTTGGAACAAGGATAATGGGGTGTTGCTATGAGAGGCTTGACCATTCGTTTGGGGACAGATTGTGGGAGGATTTTGAAACTTTTCCTAAAAAAAAAAAAAACATTGAATACTGAGATCTCAGTGGGCTAGTCTATAGGTGCCTGGGACATAAGAATGCTGAAAGCAATATAGATAACTGAGGCCTCTATTGTGAAGTCTCAGAAAAAGTTTAAAGAGTCTATTGAGATAATTTGCTGTTTTGGTTAGCTAGGGCTTTAAGAATTATCTGTGATTAACAAGATACCAGATTTACTACAGTGAAACCTTGCTTTGCTGGAAGACTTGATGCTGGTTGGCTGGAGCTGAGAAATTAGTGGTGATTAAGAAGAGACCAACCTCATTTACATGAAATCTTCTGTAAAGTGTTTCCTGAGAGAAAGCAAACAGAAGCTGTGTCCCAGAGATAGCTAAGGTTGTACCTTGTGCTGGAAGCTAAACTCTGAAATGTAAGAGTTAACAGCTTTTGGGGATAGCCCCTGTTCCAGTCATTCAGAACTTACATGAAGGTCAAGTTGAACATCTGCTCCATATGAGCAGAGAGGCCTAGGTCCAGCCTACATATGTTTTTGGTTGGTGATTCAGACTCTGATTTCCTGTGGAGTTCCTATCACCTTAGCCCAGGAATCAATGAGGGTGAGCTTAGCTGTGCTGCTGCTTTTGAAGGTATGAAGTGGCCACAGAGAGCAACTGAAGCTTAGCACTGTGTTGTAAGGTTAGAGTTCTTGAAGAGAGCCCAGGAAAGATTACTGGATAAAGTGCAGCACTGTTGCAGTAGAAGATTTCAGTAGTTTGGAGATTTGCAGATGCCACTAGCATAAAATTAGCACCAAGAATAGCAACAGCAGTGGGGAGGCGTCAAGCTATGTATGCTGCAGAAGGTAAACTGGAGATGTGGTCCAAGCCCTTTAGAGGTGCCCAGATGATTGTTAGTGAGTTCCAGACACTGGATATTGAGTTATTGATGTTGTTGGGAGTCTGATTTTGTTTTAATCTGATATTGATTGTTCCCTGAATCTTCTCTCTTAAAATAAGTATTTAACTTAATTTTTATTTTTTTACACAAGTCCACAATTCAAAGAGTTTGGACTTTTAAGAGAGATTGTGTCCTTATTTTTTACAGTGATAATAAGAGAGACACAGAGGCACAGAGAAACAAAGACAGAGAGAGAGAGAGACAGAAAGACAAATAGAGACAGAGAAAAAGAGAGAGGGACAGAAAGAGCTTGAGAGAGACAGAAAGGGATTTTGGATTTTTAAAGAGACTGGATATTTTAAAGGGTCTGGGCTTTTAATGTGCTTGGATTTGTAAAGGTTGTGAAACTTTAAAAGTTATTTGTGCTTTTAATGTGGGACCTTGAGGATGAATGAGAAGGTTGTGGCTTAATGGTGATATATTCTTGTGTCATGCTGACAAGGGGTCAAATGTGTCAGATAGTTTAATGTCAACTTGACACAAGCTAAAGTCATCTGAGAAAGAGAATCTCAATTAAGAAAATGACTCCATAATACTAGGCTGTAACAACCCTATGAGGCATTTTATTAATTAGTGATTGACGAGTAATGGGAGCAGCCAATTGTTGGTGACATCATACCTGAACGGGCGGGTTCTATAAAAAAGCAGGCAGAACAAGTCAGTAAGCAGCACTCCTCCCGGGCATTGACATTACCTCCTGCCTCCAGGTTTGGTCCTTGTTTGAGTTCAAATAAACCCTTACTTCCTCATGCTCCTTTGGCCATGGTGTTTCATCACAGCAATAGTAACTTTAAATAAATTTTAAATAAAATTGAGATAAGTCGATATCAGAAGTAGGGCCTTGATCTGAAGTCATCACTCCTAATATTCCTTTTTGCATTGGGTTTTTCTTTAAACTTTTTATCTCCCTGAGCACTAGATTTAGAAGCATTACCCCTACTGGTGCTCCTTCTCTCTTCAAACTGTACATTTTGCATTTTTTTGAAGTTGAATTAAATGCATTTTGCAGTATGATGTAGATATAAACCTATAGGGGCCAGGGAACAGGTGGTTATTCAAAAAAGAATACTAGCACCATATATGATGCATATATATATATATATATATATATATATATATATATATATGCATAGTTATCAAGGAGTGGCACTATTTAAGATGAATTAGGAGGTGTGGCCTTTTTTGAGTAGGTGTGGCCTTGTTGAAAGAAGTGAGTCACTGAGATTTCAAAAGCCCTAGCTAGGCCCAATGTCAAACTCTTTTGCTGTCTGTGGATACAGTTGTAGAAGTCTCAGCTACCTCTCCAGCACCATGTCTGCCTCCATGTGATCATCCTCCTTGCCATTATGATAATTCCTTAAACCTTAAAAACCATAAGCAAGCCCCAAACAAATTTTTTTTTTTTTGGAAGAGTTGCCATGGTCATGATGTCTCTTCAAAACAATAGTATACTGACTAAGATAATTACCAATCTCTTAGTATTAAAGTTGAAATAAACTTTTAATTAGATTTTAATGTTTGGTATACTTGTATTACCTTTAGAATGTAACTATGACCTAAAAAGTAAAATGTTATTTTCATGCACACCACTGAGAGAGGCAAGAGCCAATGAAGATGTTAACACTATGCAAAGCACTAATTTTAAAAACATGTAAAAAAACATATTTCATGTATTCTGTCTTAATATCCAGTAAGGATGTGGATAATTGAGAGAACTGGAGTAGAGATTGGAAAGGAAAGCAAAGGTGAAATACTTACAAGATGTGAAACTCTGGTTAAGGACCATTTTCACTGCATAATTGTTAATGTGGCAAGAATGAAACCCCAAGGAATAAATGAACTCAAAGAGTAAAATAACGGTTCTCTTACAGAAAATATTTACAAGATGACAAGATTCACAAAAGGAATGTTATGTGTCGAGTCAGTAGAGGTTCTACACTAACCTTTCCACGAGTACACACTGGTTATCTACTCCATGAAGATGCTATACCTGTCCAAAGCCAAAATACATCATAAGGTGATACTAGTAATAGGTTATTATTAAATGATAACTCAATTAAGACTGCATAAATGATGCTTGTGAAAAGTAATGTATGCTCATCACAAAGAAAATAAAGTTATTTGAAAGAAATCATCAACTTGAAATTTACTAAAGAATCATTGATGTGTATGGTGATTTTCAACATTTTTCTTAGCACTTGACACGAGTGGTTTAAGTTCATTAATTAGTAGTCACCAAGGCAGAAAAACAAATCTAAAATGTTCAACTGAATATAGTACCTGGAGCTTTAAGACAAAACTATAGTGTTAAAGAAAAATGAATGGTTTTATGAGTTGTCAAACAGTTACACAGTCTTACCAGCAGTTTTAAGGTCAAGCTGACCTTAAGGCCTCTAAATTTTTCCTGACAAAAAGGAAAAAACAAAAGTTAAAGAATGTATTCCAAGTGCTTTCTGTGAAATGTGGAGGGCAATATGTGAATTCCTAATCTAGCTGTTCTCTTCAAAACAAGTGCATTCAATTATAGAAAATGATGAAGGGTGAGATAACTTACCACGTAGCATTATCTGAGTCACTCTTTCTGCCCTGGTAAGCAATTAATGAGAGAGCTAAAGAAAGAGATATAAACCAGAATTCTAAGGACACAAATATCTCCGGTACCAAAAATGAGAGGGCACAAAAGTAGCCTTACCAAATTGATTTGCTTACTTATTTTTTCTTTTCTTTTATTGTATATATTTTATTTGCATTGTCAAATGTTATCCCATTTCCCAGTTTCCCCTCTGGAAACCCCCTATGTCATCCACTCTCTGCCTGCTTGTATGAGGGTATGTACCCATCCACCTACTCGCTCCTGCCTCTTCACCCTGGCATTCCCCTACACTGGGGCATCGAGCCTTCACAGGACCAAGGGCCTCTCCTCCCATTGATGCCTGACAAAGCCATCCTTTGCTAGATATGTGGCTGGAGCCATAGTTCTCTCCATGTGTACTCTTTGGTGGGTGGTTTAGTCCCTGGGAGCTCTGGGGGTCAGTTTGATTGATATTGTTGCTCTTCCTATGGGGTTGCAAACCCCTTCAGCTCCTTCAGTCCTTTCCCTAACTCCCCCCATGCTCAGTCCAATGGTTGGCTGCCAGAATTCACCTCTATTTGTCAGTCTCTGGCAAAGCCTCTCGGGAGACAGCTAACAGGCTCCTGTTAACAAGCACTTCTTGGCATTAGCAATAGTGTCTGGATTTGGTGACTCTATGTGGGATGGAGCCCCACAGGAACAGTCCGGATGGCCATTCTTTCAGTTTCTGCTTCACACTTTATCTCCATATCTCCTTCCATGAGTATTTTGTTCCCTATGCTAAGAAGGACTGAAGCATCCACACTTTGGTCTTCCTTCTTCTTGAGCTTCATGTGATCTGTGAATTGAATCTTGGTTATTCTGAGCATTTGGGCTAATGTTCACTTATCAGTGAGTGCATACCATGAGTGTTCTTTTGTGATTGGGTTACTTCCTTCAGGATGTTATTTTCTAGTTTCACCTATTTGCCTAAGAATTTCATGAAGTCATTGTTTTTAATAGGTGAATAGTGGTTTTTTTTCCAGCTTCTGACTATTACAAATAAGGCTGCTATGAACATAGTAGACCATGTGTCCTCGTTATTTGTTGAAGCATCTCTTGGGAATATGCCCAGGAGTGGTATAGTTGAATCCTCAGATAATACTATGTCCAATTTTCTGAGGAACCACCAGACTGATTTCAAGAGTGGTAGTACCAGCTTACAATTCTACCAACAATGGAGTAGTGTTCCTATTTATACAAATCCTCGCCAGCATCTGCTATCATCTGAGTTTTTGATCTTAGCCATTCAGACTGCTGTGAGGTATAATCTCAGGTTGTTTTGATATGCATCTCCCTGATGACTTAGGATGTTGAATATCTCTTTAGGTGTTTATTGGCCATTTGATATATTCCTCTGTTCAAAATTCTTTGTTTGGCTCTGTACCCTGTTTTTAATAGGCTTATTTGATTGTCTGTAGTCTAACTTCTTAATTTCTTGGTATATATTGGATATTAGACTTCTATCAGATGTAGGGTTAGTAAAGATCTATTCCCAATCTTTTGGTTGCCATTTTGTCCTATTGACAGTGTTCTTTGCCATACAGAAGCTTTGCAATTTTATTAAGCCATTGGGGTTCTGTTCAAGAAATTTTCCACAGTGCCCATGTGTTCCAGACCCTTCCCTACTTTTTCTTCTATTAGTTTTCGTGTATCTGGTTTTATGTGGAGGTCCTTGATCCACTTGAACTTGAGTTTTGGACAAAGAGATAAGTGGATCGATTTGCATTCTTCTACATGCTGACCTCCAGTTGAACCAGCATCATTTGTTGAAAATGATGACCTTTTTCCACTGGATAGTTTTGGCATTTTTTTCAAAGGTCAAGTGACCATAGATGTGTGGGTTCATTTCTGGGTTTTCAATTCTATTCCATTGATCTTCCTGCCTGTCTCTGTACCAATACCATACTTTTTTTTTTAATCACTATTGCTCTATAATACAGCTTAAAGTCAGAGATGGTAATTCCCACAGAAGGTCTTTTATTGTTTGTTTGTTCGTTTGTTTTGGTTTTGTTTTTGTTGAATATTTTATTTATTTGCATTTCAGATGGCACCCATTTTTTTCATTTTCCCTCACTAGAAACCCCCTATTTCATTCTCCCTCCTCCTTTTTGCTTTTATAGCATTTTAATTATATGCAAGTATTAAGGTCAGTTTGAAGTTAAGGAACTAGCACTACAATAGATGCAAATAGTCGAGGAATAAGCAAGATAATGAACCCAAATAATCAAAGAACAAGCAAGGCAATAAAAAAAAAATCCAGTGAACACTTCCTTGATCACTATTTCTAAGGGCTCATCAGGATGACCAAAATATCTGAGCAAACTTCCCTGTCCTAACCCAAAGTTGTTTTCATGCCTGAAGCCTACTTCCTTGTTCTAGCCTAAGGTATAGATTCCTGCCTGAAATTAAGACTTTATTCTAGCCTAAGATTTAGATTCCAACATGAAATTACTTCTTTGTTCTAGCCTAATGTCAGATTCCTGCCTGAAGCCCACTTCCTTGTTGTTGTCCAATATCATATTCCTGCCAAGCAGCCCATTTCCTTGTCTTTGGCTCATGCCAGATTCTTGCCAAGCAGCCCCAAAAGCTCTCCACCACTCCCCTCCTTTTTTTATTTCATAAACAAGACTGAGTCTGTCTTAGATCATTCTTCTAAGAATGCCTTCCTTACCCATCATGAAATACGTATTAGCAAAAGCAATGTACTTTTGTCTTAGGTTGGTAAGGCTCTGTGCAAAATCTTACCAGTCCTTGGCTTGCTAGCCTATTAATTTAATAACTCTATCTGGGGGTCAGGGGTCCATTTTCAGGTTCAAGTCATGTACTTTGGCTATCAACATGTTGATGTTGTTAAAGACAAGCTATAACATGATGGGCAAGAATCAATCTAATATTGGAAATAACAGTCTTCATTTGGAAGTCTGTTTCTGGATATTTTCAGAGACATATTTGGAAGTTAGCTGCAGTTCTCTATGATGTTATGTTGGCAAGAGATAAAGTTGGGACAAGATCTGGATTTCAAGCAAGTGTTACTATATGTGTTAGGGCTCTTTTAATTGTGAAGTTAATTTTTTTCTACTGTATGTAATATATGTTGCATTGATTGTATACTTTCTAAATGTGTTAGTGTGTTGAAATCTGGCATGTCAGTTATGAAGGTCTATCAACCAGCTTTTGTTTTATTGCCCTGAGTAGCACAGAATCTTGTTCTTCTGAAAAATGCTTGTAAGTAATGAAAGAATAAGTCAGGCTTTAAGCAGAAGCAAGAGAGTAGTAGACTTGATTATTGTTGGTATAACAGCTTTAATTACATTAATAGCTAGCACCACTGCTTTTATAATTGCTTTGACAAAAGAAGTTAAGACAGCTACTTTTGTTAATCATTTAGCAAAAAAAAATTCTAATGTGTTGAATATACAAGAGGATTTAGATAGGCATTTGGAACAATAGATCGATGTTCTTTATTCTATTTAAAATATTGGAAGGAGGTTCAGAGGTATAAGAGTAAGGAGCCATCTCAAGTGTCATGTCAAATACCATTGGATTCACATTACTTCTAAAATTTACAGTGGTAGTCATTATAATTAGGAAAAAGTTTAAAGACATTGAAATGTATTTGGCATAATTCTAACAACTCTCTAGATGCTTTAACTTTGCATAGTGAGCTTATGAATTTAAAGAATGCTCTTCTGCTGAGGGTTGATGCGAAAGAAACTGCTGATAAAATTATCCATGGCCTGAGGTCAGTATTTCTATTTTGGTCAAGCTTCAAGAATGGCATATATAGCTTGATCATGCAAGCCCTTTTGGTCCTGGGAATACTTTTATTCCTGCATATTGTGTTAAAGCTTGTCTTTAACAACATCAACATGTTGGCAGCCAAAGTACATGACTTGAATCAGAAGGTCTTTTATTGTTGAGAATAGTTTTCAATATCCTGGGTTTTCTGTTATTCCACATTAATTTGCAAATTGCTCTTTCTAACTCTATGAAGAATTGAGTTGGAATTTTGATGGGGATGCATTGAATTTGTAGATTGCTTTTGGCAATATGGCCATTTTTACTATATTAATCCTGTCAATTCATGGACATGGGAGATCTTTCCATCTTCTAAGACCTTCTTTGATTTCTTTGTTCTGAGACTTGAAGTTCTTGTCATATAAATCTTTTTACTTGCTTGGTTAGAGTTACACCAAGAAATTTATATTATTTGTGACTATCGTGAAGGGTGATTTACTTACTTATGTATTTAAGAAGTTATTAAATAGAACTTATCAATAGAAAATACTGTGTGTCTTTCTTACAAATAGCTGTAGAAGTAATAATGGAATAAATATTTAATTGACTTTATATCAAAAATTCTCAGTAAATATTACACAGATTTTTCAATCTGTTTTCCTAAATTATTTCTTTAATTTTTCTTGGTGAAGCTATTAATCATATACTACACGCTGGAAAAACAGACAATTAGTAGTAAGAAGTAAATAAAAAAAAAAAGAAGCTAAATAATTGGAATATTTAATAATTAGACTCCAATTAATTAATGGCAAATTAAAAGTACTATATCCTCAAAAGCTCAAAGCATGAGTTCCTATTACCAAACTAACTTTGTAATTCAGCATCACTTAAACTACAAGTTGTTGTTCAATATATATTAATTTAATATGAAACTGAATAATCTAACTTTAACAAACTCAGAAAACTATAAGCTAAAGAAGTCTGCTAAAATGTATGAGAAAAGACAACACTCATGTGTGTTTAGAAGCTCTGACAGAGAAATAAGAACTATCATTACGTGTACAAGTACATAAGCAGCTAATCTATAAATATGATTATGCCTTTCCTACCAGAATCATCTTTCAATTGAAAATTAGGCTGAGAACTTTATGTTGAAATCAAATTTTATTTTAAACCAAATTCTGGTTTAGTAAAAAGAATTCAAAGTGTCTTAGCTACTTTGAAGATGTCAATGTAAATCAGCTAAAAATATTTGTAGAAAAAAATGGGATTTATTAAAAGTAGGTAAGATATTTAGCCTAGTTCATGTATTAAAATTGTGTTTTAAGTTAATAATTTACCTACTAGAAATGCTTTATAATTTATCTTATAAAGGCCTTAATTTCCAGATGTTATAAGTATACTATTTATTAAAAGGAAATAATAAATGTATATATAGATATAGCTAGTTGATAGCATGTTATATAGCTATGAGAATTATAAGGAAAATTTTAGTATTATAAGAAATGTTACATGGCAGTATCAACAAGTTAAGGTATCATCATTTATTTCTTATGAATGCAATTGTTTGAAATATACTCACATAAAGTGTGCAAAAAGTAGTTGAGGCTGACAGGGTTTTCTTGGCACTCCTTTTTTATTGTTTCATCTCTATATAATCACTCCTTTTTAATTATTGTTTATCTCTATATAATCAGAAAATGGTATATATTACCTGATGATACAAAAAAAAAACATGCAATTTTGTTACAAACTAAATTAGAATACTAAAAATTACACTGTTTTATTAATAAAACCTAAAATTCTGTGTTATATGGTATTTATATTTGTGTCTATGAGTTCATGAACATACAGAATTAGGAAGGGATCATGTACAAACAGGTTCAAAAGACTTTCTCAATATTCACAAGAAGAAAAGTGAGAAAGAACAGAAAAGCAGAGCCGCCAACTAAATAAGGCCAATTTTAAACAATTGTTAAAATGTCTTACCATTATTGCAAAAATATATCTGACTCTGAACATATACTATTAGTAAAACTTTACATTCCTTTGAAGAAAATGGCTAACTTTCCAAAGCTAAGTTTGCATAGTGAATCTGTATTGTTGCTATTGTTACTGTAAATAAGACCTTTGTTGATATCTATGGCACTCTCAAATCTATCAAAGCCAAAAGCCAAAGTGATGATGGTATAGCCATCTTTGTTAACTTGACACAAAGCTGGAGTCATTTGTAGAGGAGAAAAACCTTCCTCAAGAGAAAATGCCCTGACTCAATTACCCTGTGGGCAAATATATGAGACATTTTCTTGATTGGTGATTAATATGAGAGAATATAACTGTGAATGATGTCTACCCTAAGACTGAGGTCCTGGGTAGTATACAAAAACAGTCTGAGTAAGCTAGGAAGGGCAAGCATGCCACTAAGCACTATCCATCCATGGCCTTTGCAATAGCTTTTGCTTCCAGATTCCTACCAGGCTTGAATTCCTGCCCTGACTTCCATAGATGGTTGACTGGTTGACTATAAACCATGATATGAAATAATCCCTTTCCTTCTCAAATTGTTTTTATTCTTAATGTTTATCACACTGGTTATATATATATATATATATATATATATATATATATATATATAGTCAGTGATCACAGAAAATTGAGAATGATATTCATTTCTAATTACTCACCAATTAGAAGTCTAAATGCTGCTCAACTCCAACTAACATAAGATGAATCAAGCTTATTGTGCACTTATTTAAGGAAACTCTAATATGTGGAAGGCAATCATACTAGAATTACAACATTTTTTCCTTTACACAATTGAGGCTAAAATTGTAAGACAATGGGGGCACCTGAAAAACTACAGTAAGTGCTATGATACAAAAGTATTCATATTATAATTAGAAAAAATACAACTCAGATGATAGGAATGGTCAGATTAGAAAATAAAATTATCGAGAGAAAGGGAACCTCCATCTTAAAAGCAAGCAAAGTCTTTGATTTTATTCAGAGAAAATTGTAAATAAGAAGTAAATGATTTACATAATCTATAGTCCTCTCACAAATATCTAATCTAGAATGTTACTACATATGGCCTTACTACCTTTCCAATGTAAGAAGTAAGATATATCTAAGTTTCTACCATCAGTATGTCTCAACATTTACAAATGAGCCCATGTCTGATAAGTTTTTTTAATATTACCCATAAGTTATTTATGCAAAACATGGCCTTTGCAACACTACAAGAGATAGAAGAGAATGAATATTATTCTACCTTAGTTTACCTTAGTTGCTAGGCTTTCAGTTCTAGAAATGATATCTTTATAGCTGACATTGATGCAGTGAAATACAATGAGATAATAAACAGTTTTTCTCATTGCACTTTATATTTGAGTCAAGGCCAAAATTCTACAAACAAATAGTTCATAAATCATCTACAAAGGTTTTATGGAGCTTTCTTTAGCTCAAACTGCAAAGATATAAAGCTTCAAGATCAATAACATCTGTTTAGCCCATGGAAAAGCTGCACCATTTATGTGGCTGAACAGTTATAGTATTTTTCTTTGATTCTGATAAGCAAGATAAATGCATTCTAACTACTGATTGGCATCAGAACAAATCAGTAGGTGTGCTTGATTCAAAGATCTCCTATCTATTAATTTCTGTGAAATGAAAGTGTTCAAACTGAGAAAGAAAATGCTAGTATGATTCCTCTCTTTAAAAATTATCAGTATAAAACTCTCTGGTTTCCCACATGCATTCAGCTTCACCCCATCAGAACAGCAATCAACTCTTTATTTTGCTTTGTGCCTCATATTTCTGGAGGGTATGTACAAAGGCAGCAATCTAAATCAGGGAAGCATATTAACCAGTTTATGAGCTTTTTCAGTACGCCATTTTAATTCCTGATTATTCTATTCCTTTTATATTTTAAAAATACATTCTCTTTCTGCATATTTAAGTTATATTTCTAGCATAACTCTTACATTTATTTTTTTGTGTGTCAGATATCTTTGCTATATTCAATTTTTAATTATAAAAGTCACCGAACTTGAGTTTTCCATTTCAAGTTAAAATTTGGTTCTGTGGGATTTAATGATTAGCTATTTATTTTTATGTGTCAATGGTTCATATTTTCCCATCTCTCCTACACCCACTTCATGTTCTATGTAGAAACACTAATTCTTACATTTGAATTCAGTATACATATGCCATTGTACTGAAAATGGTTCTCTTCCAAAAGACGGTGGTATGACATACACCACGTTCTTTCCTCAAGCACACACAAATTGAGATTAAAATTAAGGATGACTTAGAATAACCCCTATGCTCATATGGAAGTACTGAGACTCCAGAAAGTCTGAGAGATAGTCAAATGGTAGCAAAGAACAATAAATAATTACTAGAAAAGCATCATTTGTTCTTTTAAAAACCATACAAAAACAAGTAAAATTGAGAGACCACCCCACCTAAGGATCCATCCCATCTGTAGACACCAAACCCAGACACTATTGGTGATGCCAAAAAGCACTTGCTGAGAGTAGCCAGGAATGACTGTCCTCTGAGTGGCTATGCCAGCACCTGAACAATACAGATGCAGATACTCACAGCCAACCATCCAACTGAGCACAGGGACTCCAATAAAAAAATATAAGAAAGAACTGAAGGAGCTGAAGGAGATTGCAACCCCATAGAATGAACAATATCAATTAACTGAACCACCCAGAGCTCCCAGGGACTAAAACCACCAACTAAAAAGTACACATGGAGGGCCCCATGACTACAGCTACATATGTAACAGAGGATTGCCTTATCTGGCATCAGTAGGAGGAGGGAAAACCCTTGTTCCTGTGGAGGATCAACACCCTAGTATAAGGGGATGCTAGAGCAGAGGGTCAGAAATAAGTGAGTAGGTAGAGGAGCACGCTCATAGAGGCAAAGGGGAAGGGAATGGGATGGGAGATTTGCAGAAGAAAAATCAGATAGAAGACAGCATTTGAAATGTAAATAAATAAAATATGCAATGAAAATTGTTAGAAGTATTAGAAACACTTTGACTCAAGTTCACTGAATTTTACACCATAGCATATCTAGGCAAAAATCAAAGGAATGCTCAGGAATAAAGTTAAACTCAACACTATTGGTAAACAATACCATTTTATATTTTTACTTTATTCATTTTATATCCTGGTGTTACATTTTAAAATTAAGCTTATATTTGTCAACATAGAGAAAAGGTGACTCTTATAAAATACAAATCTGTAAGGCAAGGATTATCAGGGTAAGAGTATTGTATGCACAGTGTTGTGAAGTTCAAGACAGTATGTTTCTAAAAACCAGGACTGATAAAAGATATAAAATTGTAGTAAGTCGGTCTGGGCCCGAGCACTCAGCAGATTGTGGGCGACAACTCTGTACCCAACCTCACAAAACCAAGAGGAAGCCGGCTTCCCAGGAGCTCTAACCCAGACAGTATCTTAGGTAAGGAGATAGCAAAACCAGCCCCAAACAGAAAGTAACTGTGACCACTAGGACCCAGGAATTCACTCCTGGCCCTGAGCACTGGTCCCATCCTGTCTGGGCCTGAGCACTGACACACAATTCTGATACAACAAAGATAATAGAAACAACAGACTCCAGTCAGAGACAGGGAACAGCACTAAGGAGATCCAGATTGTGAAAGGCAAGCACAAGAACATAAGCATCAGCAACCCAGGGTACTTGGCATCATTAGAACCTAGTTCTCCCACACTAGAAAGTCCTGAATTCCCCATATCACTAAGAAAGCAAGATTCAGATTTAAAATCACTTCTAATGATGATGATAGAGGACATTAAGAAGGACATAAATAACACTCTCAAAGAATTTGAGGAGAACACAAGTAAACGGGTAGAAGCCCTTAAAGAGGAAACACAAAAATCCCTTAAAGAATTACAAGAGAACACAACCAAACAGGTGAAGGAATTGAATAAAACCATCCAGGACATAAAAATGGAAGTAGAAACAATAAAGAAATCACAAAGGGAGTGTACCCTGGAGATAGAAAACCTAGGAAAGAAATCAGGAGTCATAGATGCAAGCATCACCAACAGACTATAAGAGTCAGAAGAGAGAATATCAGGTGCAAACGATATCATAGAAAATATTGACACAGCTGTCAAAGAAAATGCAAAAAGTTCTTAATAAAAAACATCCAGGAAATCGAGGACACAATGAGAAGGCCAAACCTAAGGATAATAGGTATAGATGAGAGTGGAGATTCCCAACTTAAAGGGCCAATAAATATCTTCAACAAAATTATAGAAGAAAACTTCCCTAACATAAAGAAAGTGGTGTCTGTAAATATACAAGAAGCCTACAGAACTCCAAATAGACTAGACCAGTCTATTTCCTCCTGTCACATAATAATCAAAACACCAAGTGCACAAAACAAAGAAAGAATATTAAATGCAGTAAGGGAAAAAAGCCAAGTAGCATATAAAGGCAGACCTATCAGAATTACACCAGACTTCTCACCAGATACTATAAAAGCAAGAAGATGCTGGACAGATGTCATACAGACCCTAAGGAACACAAATGCTAGCCCAAGCTACTATACCCAGAAAACTCTCAATTACCATACATAGAGAAACCAAGATATTCCATGACAAAACCAAATTTACACAATATCTTTCCACAAACCCAGCACTACAAAGGATAATAGCAAGAAAGCTCCAATATAAGGAAGGAAATTATACCCCAGATAGAGCAAGAAAATAATCCTCTTCCAACAAATCCAAAAGAAGATAGCCACATAAAGATAATTCCACCTCTAATAACAAAAATAACAGGAAGCAACAATCACTGTTCCTTAATATCTCTTAACATCAATGGACTCAATTCCCCAATTAAAAGACATAGGCTAATGGACTGGATAGATAAACAGGACCCAGCATTTTGCTGCATACAGGAAACCAACCTCAGTGACAAAGACAGACTCTACCTTAGAGTAAAAGGCTGGAAAACATTTTTTTTCAATCAAATGGTCTTAAGAAAAAAGCTGGAGTAGCCATTCTAAAACCTCTAGCCCGAGAACACAAAGGTAGGGTCTCATGGCTCCACCTGTATAGGTAGTTGAGGGTACCCTTGCCTGGCATCAGTGGAAGTGGAAAGCCTTGGTGCCTGAAAGTTTACATCCCCTACTGTTGGGGATTCAAGAGCAAGGAGGCAGAAATTGGAGGATGGTGGGGGCACACCCTCATAGTAATAGGAGGAGGGAGGATGGGATAAGGGGTTTGGGGGGGAATGGGAGAGAAGATAACATTGAAAGGTAAATAAATGAAATATCCAATTTAAAAAAAAAACAGATAATGGGTCTGGTAATTGTAGTTGAGTGGTCGATACTTTTTGTCAACAATTTATTATGGGGATTTTGTATAATCCTCAAGAACAAGGTATTGTGGAAGAGGACCATGGAACTTTAAAAACATTGATGAGACATACTGTTGCTGAGACAAAGAATGATGCTGACCTGTGAGCTTGTTGAGTGCCTTGACAAGGGCAACTGGGGAACTGTATTGGACATATGTTCCTGATCCACCTTTGCTTGACTATATCCCAAATGGGACAAACTGCTTTGCCTCAAGTTTTTTTAGACCTTGTGGGATAGAGAATCAAAAAGAGAAACTATGTCTCTTGTATTCTTCTTAAAGGTGCCCAGCTACTAGGACTCAATCATGTACTGGTTTAGAAAGCAATCCAATATGAGAAATAAAAGTCTACTTTTGAAAGACTGGATCTGAACTTTGTCAGGAACATATTTGAAAGCTAGCTGTAGCTTGCCATGATGTTAGGATAGCAAGAGATAATGTTGAGACAGGATTTGGATTTCAAACAATGGTTAGTACATGTTTTAAGGCTCTTTTAATAGTCAAGCTAAAATTGGTTTTGTCTCTTCCATAGAATTTATTGTAAGTTGCATTGACTGTATAATTTCCAATTATGTTAGTGTGTTGAAACCCAGCATGTTTGTTACAGGAGTCTATCGACCAGGTTTTGTCTCACTACCCTGAGTATTAGAAAACCTTGATTCTCTGAAAAAAAAAAAAAAAAAAAAAAAAAAAAAAAGCTTGAAAGTGTGGGAAGAAGTGAGTTAGGCTTTAAGCAGAAGCAAGAGGGGAGCAGGCTTGATTATTGCTGGTATAACAGCTTTAATTCTATTAATTGCTAGCCCCACTGCTTCTGCAATAGTATTGACACAAGGAGTTAAGACAACTATTTTTGTTAACCATCTAGCAAAAAGTATTACTAATGTATTGAGTATACAAAAGGATTTATATAGGTATCTGGAACAACGAATGATGCTTTATAACCCATTCTAATTAACTGAAGGAGGTTCAGGGTTCAAGAGTTAGGAGCCATCCCAAGTGTCATGACAAATATTATTGGTGTAGTGTTACTTTTGAAATTCACAATGATTGTCATTATAATTAGAAAAAAAGTTTAAAGACACCTGTAGGATATTTGACATAATCCTGACACCTCTCTGGTGTTAACCTCTATGTTAACTTTGCATAGTAAGATTAACAATTTAAAGAATGATGCTCTGTTGACCTTTGATGCTGCAGATAATGCAGATAAAATTACCCATGGCCTGAGCTCAGTATTTTCATTTGGACAAACCTCAGGAATGGCATATAGCTTGATCAGGATAGCCTTTCTTGTCCTAGGAATACTTTTATTCCTGCTCATCATGTTAAAGCTTATCTCTAACAGCATCAACATGCTGGCAGCCAAAGTCCATGGCTTAAACCTGAAAATGGACCCCCAGACAAAGTTATTATATTAACAGGCAAGGCAATGACAGGTAAGATTCTGTACAGAGCCTTACCAACCTAAGACAGAAATTCATCGCCTTTGATAATGCATATTCCATGATGGGTAAGGAAGGCATTCTTGTCAGAATGACCTAAGACCTAAGTCTTGTTAACAAAATAAAAAAAAAGGGGGAGAGGTGGAGAGCCTTTGGGACTGCTTGACAAGAAGCTGACATGGGACAAGGACAAGGAAATGGGCTACTTGACAGGAATTAGGCTTCAAACAGGAATCTGACTTGAACAAAGAAGTAATTTCAAGTAGGAGTCTAAATCGTAGGCTACAAAAAAGAAGTAATCTCAGGTAGGAATCTAAATATTAGGCCAGAACAAAGAAGTAATTTCAGACAGGATTCTAAATTTTAGATTAGAATAAGAAAGTAGGCTTCAGACATGAAAATGACCTTGGGCTAGAATAGAGAAGTAGGCTCAGATAGTTTGGTCATCCTGATAAGCCTTTAAAAACAGTGATCATGGGAGTGTTCACATAACTGGGTTTAATGTCTTCCTTTTTCTTTGGCTATTTGTGCTTATTTTATTGTTTGTTACTCGACTATTTGCATCTATTGTATTGCTAGATGCTCAACCTAAAACTGACCTTAATACAGGCATGTAATCAAAATGATATAAAACCATGAAAGAAGAGGGGGGAATAGGATAGGGAGTTCTAGGGAGGGGAAATGGGGAAAGGGGATGACATCTGTACTGTAAATGAATAAAATATCCAATAAAAAAGAAAAAATATTGTAGTAAGTCAAAACCAAATTATTTTCTATGTCAAGTGTTAAGATTATATTAGCTGATCTTAGAGCATCTTCAGAGGAACATACAGGAAAGACTTGAAACGTAGACATGAAAGGTGATATGTGCACAGTTTTTAAGTATTTGGCTAATAATAGAGACAAGAATTACAACATGGTCAAAAACAGACCTGGAAAAGAGAAGAATGTATGCACACCTGTATGGTATTTTTAGGAAGAAGTATTTGGTGTGTTTAATGTGACAAGCAAAATCAGCAGAGAGGAAGAATATTGAATATGTGAAGGAAAGCATTCATCTAAATTAGGGTTCTACAAACAGAAGCAAGGTCTCCAGTATGCATGAAGACAGTTGTTCTGAAAGGTAGAGGAATCACTGAAGGGCAAAGGTGAAAGGATCCTTGAACTCTACACTAGCAGAAAATCCTCATCTTTGAGCATCATACATGGTATTCTCTCTGTATGTCATGGGTCACTTAGAGTCACAGTAAGGATAAAGAACGGAAAAGTAGAAATATTCGATATCAAATGGTGTGGAAAGAAAGAGATTTTTTTTTCTCATGAATAGAGAGTCTCCTTTCACATACACCCCCTCTGCTAGGCATGTCTAATCTTCAAGAACCATCATGCCAAAAAAAAAAAAAAAAAAAAGGAACACTTCTTTCTCTGTCCATTCATTTATTCCAAAACCACTAGTTCATAATTTAATTTGACTTCTCAGTCTTTTGTCTAATTATCCCTTTAGATTGCAGGTCAGCTAAAATATGACTAAATTAAGCTGACAGGGTGAATCGGAGACGGAGATACTAAACAAGTTGTCGATGACTTGCTTAGCACATGAGAGCATGAATTTGATACCGAGCACTGCAACAAACAAGCATGAGCAAATCAAACTATATCACATGACTAAAATCTCATGGAACTTTTAGGGAACACACCCTAATTTTGTAACGATTATCTGTAGCAATATCCCTACTAAAAATCACTGCCGAACTTTTGTATGCATACATGTAAAAGCAAGGAAAGAGAGCATGGCCAAGGCAGGAAAACCCCAGGTGAATTTGCACTGAGCTAGATGCATGTTACTAGAAAAATATGGGGGTCATGATTAACATGGATAACTTTTGAAATGACACTATTGTCTTTCTTATCTTTCTCTTTCTCCGTCTTTCCACTTCATTTCCAATTGAACCTTTCTGTTACCAAGATAGCTTCAAGTCTGACCCTCTGGCTGCTCAACTAGGAGTATGATGTCAGTTGCCTGGCAACAGGAGGACAGAATATTCAGCAGCATGTTTGATAACTCTATTTTCTGGCTTGCAGGTGGGATATTTGGATTGAATTTCGTGAATATTTTGCATAGCAATTCTGTTTCATTTCAGCAGGTGTGTAATTAAGTTTACTCCTTATAATGTTATTGTTGTGGTCCACTGCATTCTATCAATATTGTTAAGTGGAGTTTTTTTTTTTTCTTGTCAAAATTATTAATGCTTTTAGAAAATTTTAAAATGTTGAAAATTTTTCTTTAAGATGCTTACAGGTTTTTGGAAAGTTCATTAGTGTTAAATCAAAATTTCAAAATCATTAAAAAACAAATCAGTTTTGACAAGACAAAAAATACAAAGTGAACTTCCTGGCTATTTGTGTTCTCTATCTTTATCTAAACAACAATATCAGAAGGATGCAAAACTTTTTTCTATACTTACACAATTTAATGTACATGGGAAATATATCAATTCAAGAGAGTTAAAGGCGATGGTAGTATGAATAAGCATGCATATGCACACACAAAAACACGGCCTACACACTCATTATATATTAGTTTTAGAATAAATATACTCCACACACTTTTATAATGGAACATAGCATCTTCTGAAAGACCAGGAGTTTTTGTTGCATTTAATCAGTTTAACAACATACACTATCTTGCCATGTGGCAACCAGACTTTTACTGATAACTTGCTATTTTTAGGAAGGGAGCCCTAAATATCAGTTCAGATGGGCAAATTCAAGAAAGCAGACAGCAGCAATAGCCACACAGAGTAAATGACACACCCTTTGTTTCAGCCTCACTGGATCCCAAGCACATGCTACAGATGCAAAGATTAGATGTGGGAAATGCCTCAGAGAAACATGCCACACACAAAAGTCAGTACAGACATCCCATGCTGGCCTAGCTACTGGAGCATACAGTAAACTCCAACTCACAGAACTGCCATAGGTATGATAGAGGCAAAACAACAACAAACAACAACACAACAATAACAACAAAGACAGATTAGCAAAAGCTAACACAGGTTTTAAATGATAGCTAACTGTCAAATTTTAAAATTTGTCAAATAATCTTTAACCTCAGAGCATAATGAGGTTTTTCTGTCAATTCGCATTAAATTTTCTGAAGAGCTCAAAACTGACTTGAACAGTATTTTTCAACACCATGATCTCACATTGTCTATGTCATATTAATATGTTACCCATTTTATAAATGTGTAACCCAATGGTCAGAAAAGTCAAATGACTTACCCAAAATTAAACATTGTGTCAAAGCTAGCAATTTTCAAAATAAAAATTATAAGATGATTTTCTAATATATAAAATCAAGTTATTCATTTAAAAACTTTGTTAAAACTATGGTAAAACACCTCAACAAAGAAAATCTTTATAAAAACCAAACTTTAGTTGCACTTATTTGTTCATCCTTGGAATTTTTCGACAAAATAATCCTTCTAGAGGAAAAAAATCACAATATAAAGGTTTTTTAAACTGTCAGATGAAACAGGTCAACTCCCTGGCTGACTAGTTTGTCAGTTAAGGAAACTGAGTCCTAGAACACTTAAAATTCATAGAAAAATCTATTATCAACTCTATTTGTTAGTTTTACATAATTTTATTGTAATATTACATAAAGTTTTGTTATAAAAATAATTGTAGCACTATATATATATATATATATATATATATATATATATATATATATATATATATTATACACTTGGAACTGGATAAATGGTTTGATGGTTAAGAGTACACAGGATTAATTCCTAACACACACATAGTGGCTCACAGCCACCTGGCTTTCCAGTTTCAGAGGATCTGAAACCCTCTTCTGACTCTTTTAGCAAACATGTGATGCAGACATGCATACAGACAAAAATTCATACACATAAAGTACATTTTTAAAAACTGTATATCTGAAAACACTAATTAAGATTATTAACTATTTAAAGTACAAAATTCTATCCAAGATTTAAAAACAGGATACCTTTGTATTAATGAAATTTATACTAACATAAAATGACTAGAATATACATAATATTTATTTGCCATTCTGAATGAGATAAGCCACAAATAACATATCAACATAATTATGGTCAAAGCTTTTCACAGCTAATATGATAAAACCAAATAAGAAATTCAATTGATGTCATGTAATTAGTAATTTATTGAATATACCTCAGAAATCAGTATAAAAGAAACTATACTGGTCTGTGGTAGTTTTAATAAGAATGGCCTTCACTGACTGCTGTCATCTGAGCACAAGGTCTGCAATGGGGTCTCCAATGGGGTCCCCAATGGAAAAGTTAAAGGACTGAAGGAGCTGAAGGGGTTCACAACCCCATAGGAAGAACAACAATATCAACCAATGAGACCCCCAGAGCTCCCAGGGACTAAACCACCAACCCAGGAGTCCACATGGAGAGACCCATGTCTCCAGCCACATATGTAGCAGAGGATGGCCTTGTTAGGCATCAGTGGAAAGAGAGGCCCTTGGTCCTGTGAAGGCTCGATGCCCCAGTGTAGGGGAATTCAAGGGTAGTGAGGCGGGAGTGGGTGGGTGGGTGGGGGAACACCCTCAAGGTAGCAGGGGAAGGGGATAGGATAGGAGGTTTGGGGGAGAACTGGTAAAGGGGATAACATTTGAAATGTAAATACAGAAAATCTTCAATAAAAAAGGTAACTTGAAAAAAGAGGGAAATGGAAGAGAAGATGGTCAAAAAGATGGAAGGAAATGGGAAGGAAACAGAGCTAAGTACAGGGAGAGTAAGGTAGGGGAGTGGATAGAAAAGGAAGAAAAAGAGGAGAAGAGAGGAGAAGGGAAGGGAGGGACGCATAACGAAGGGAGGGGCAGGAAGCAGAAAGGAGAGGCAAGCTACAGAGGGAAAGAAATAGGAAGGAAGGAAGGAAGGAAGGAAGGAAGGAAGGAAGGAAGGAAGGAAGGAAGGAAGGAAAGAAGGGAGGGAGGGAGGGAGGGAGGGAGGAAGGGAGGGAGGGAGGAAGGGGGGAAGGGAGGGAGGGAGGGAGGCAAAGGAAGGGAGGGAGAAGTGGGAGGGAGGATGGAGAGGAAAGAGGGAGGAAAAGAATTATTATAGAAGAGGAAAATCAGTGGAAATATCTTCATTCTACCATATTGGCTAAAGCAATATTTTTCCTGCAAATGTAACGAAGTTCTGAGTGTCAATAATTTAAAAGCCACCAACCCAAACGAAATGTAAAAAAAAAAAACGTTTGGACAAGATATAGTGGTATTCATATAAAGTTAAAGCAGAGCTCAGAACTGCATTGCTCAATAGGGAAATGTGATATAAAGTCTCACCAAATTGGCTAAAATTAAAAAGATTGATTATACTAAGCTTCAGTAAGAGTAAACAATGGGAGTTTGCAGACGTTGATGACAGCTGCGTAATTAGTTAAGAACTTTGGGAAAACAGTCTGGTTGTAACTGCTAAAATTGAAGGATTGAATGCAATAGACCCAAGTAATTTTATTCCTAAGAATATACCCAACAGAAATACATAAGCATGATCAGCAAAGATTCAAAAGGATTGCTAATGACATGATTCATAGTAACTCAAATCTAGAAATAACTCAGATCCCATTAACATTGCAATGAATAAATATTCTGTAGTAATTTTGTGTAATGGAATATGACATGGGCAATAAAAATTAGGGAACCTCACATAACATTAACATAAGTTACAAAAACACACCCAGGAAAGAAATGCTCACATACAAAATGTATGTGGAATGTGTGACTATTTGTTAGAGGTTTTTCAATTATACTATATTAAAATTGTGTGGAGAGAAACATGAGCTGGAAGATTAAAACTATGTGGAAAAAGCAAGGAAGTAATTAATGTTTAAGCCAGAATATTCTGGAAGTAATAGAAATGAGGAACTATTTGAGTGGAAGATGTATCTGGGATACAAAAAGGCTTCTTGGTCTTTGTGAAGGCTATGTGGATAATTTTTAAGAAAAAAAAACAATATTTTGTCCATTTGATTTACACAATTTCATAACAAAATCTTAAATAACAATAATATACTAATTATGGTTGATAAATTAAAATTATTAATAAATGAGATAAAGTTTGATAACCTAACATGAACTCCAAATCCACTATTTAGAAGACAACTTCCTATTACAACAGTCTTTTAAAGATGAAGAACCTGAACAGAGAACTGAATAAATCCCAAAGCTACACACACCAGAGGCTGTTTGCCTTAAAATCAGCACAGAAACTGAGCTCTTTTCTTCAGCAGTGTGACTTACTCCTTTTCTAGAATAGAAAAAAAAAAAATGGAGATACTTCCTAAGCTGAACCTCTAGCTCTCCTTGTCAAAATTATTGGTCAGCATGATAAGTAAACTAAGTCTGAAATATTGGGCTTTCATGGGCCCAAGGTATTAAATCTTTAATTTAACACTCTAGCTTGTTTCTTTTTGAGCTCTGCTAAGAAAGGATGATAAATCACACTAAGTTGACATATTTACTATTCTAATTTATAATTGAGTAATATCATAAATTACACTCTTCCTGCTGCTAGCATACAAGTTAATGTATACAAGAGACTCATCACTCACCGTAAGGAAACTTTCTCCCTAAAGGTCAAAAGCTTTTATTCCCTACCCAAGGAGCTGTTTAAAGAGGGAACAAAATCTGGGGAAAAAAAAAAGGCAAAAGGCTGTTAGCAACTCACTTTCCAGTCTAGTCACCCTGGAAACATGAATTATTTCTTGAACACTAGTAATAGAGAAGCAAACTTCAGTCCCAGGAGCAAGGGGCTCCAGTGTTGGCTGTGCTATTTTTATACTTGATAACCCAGAGAAGTTCTTTAACTAATGTTTGTCTCAGTATCCTTTTGGACAGAATAGAAAGGAGGTCGGGAGCATTTAAAAGGAGCCAGATACTTAATAAATCCCAACTCCTCTCTGACTCTATTTCTTCCCAGATCTCTGCTACCACTTCATCCTTCTCCATCCCTGTGGCTATGACCTTGGGTCCTAACATCATCTTTTAATTCTAATGAGGTTGTAGCTCCTGGTACATGATCTTCTTGTCTACCAATCCTCAATCAAAACCTATTCTGAAGACAGTGCCAAAGTTTTATTTAAAGAAAGGGAATGTTTTTTTTTTTCCACCAGATTAGAGATCAGAATATACTCTCCCTCCTCTCCTTTTAATTATCTATCAATTGTGTTTGAATGTGTTGAATGGTTACCAGTAAATTCTACGTGTGACTCTAACTTTTGATCTCAATCTATCTGTTTGCTTTACTTGACAAACTCACTCTGTGTACCATATAGCTTGTCATGAATTGAGCATGGTGATGGCCTCTTCACTTTTTTGGTTTTTCGAGACAGGGTTTCTCTGTGTAGCCCTGGCTGTCCTGGAACTAACTCTGTAGACCAGTCTGGCCTTGAACTCACAAATCCTCCTGCCTCTGCCTCCCAAGTGCTGGGATTAAAGGCGTGCGCCACCACCGCCTGGCTTGATCTATCTCTAAAACAGCTCATAAACTTATTTTTTAGCTTAGGTTGGTAGTTACCACAGAATTTTATACCACACACACACACACACACACAAACACACAAACACACACACTACAAATGCTGATTGATCAAGTGATTGGTTTTCTACCAAAGTTCTAGTGAACATTTTGGTGCTCATGAAAAAGACTGAAGTTAATTTTTTTTATCATTTCAATAAAGAGTGTTCACTGAATATCCATACTGTATGTTTTATATTGCATCATTATCAATTATGGTGTTTAATTATAAAACATACTTGAATGGAAAATTCCAAGTACCTGAATTCTAAATAAGCAACTACTAGCATTTATTCAATATACATATATCTACAGAATACATGAGTTCAACAAGAATGAGACAGTTATTGTTCTTATATTTATTTGAAAATGACATTATGAAATTTATTCATTGTCCAATAGCTGCTAAATGTAAAGTCCAAGATTTAAAGCCTATTTTTTCTGAATCTACTAACTGCATTTTAATGTACCTAGTCATGATACCTCATTGTTGACAGGATTATATTAGGAAAAATTCATAAATATCAGCACTTCCACTACTGTATCCCTAATTCTTTTCTTTGAAAGCCTACTCCCAAAATGTCCACATGTCACACTCTTTAACTAAATCAGACAATTGTGTAAATAATTGCTAAAACTTTGGTGCTATAGTCTCTAAAGTCTCTATCATATATAACAGTACTCAGTTATGGTAGATGTTTTGTAATATTTAGTTGTTTGCTGTACTTTACTTAGGTTAGGCAAGAACTCTACCTCTGACCTATATCCCCAACATGAGTTTTATGAGGTTTGTTTGTTCGTTCGTTCATTTGTTTTAATGAATAAATACCTGAGAACTTTAATAATTTAATTTTATTTTATCAAATAAAATTTCAACTTTGTTTCATGAACTTATATTTTTATTCATTTCCTACTAGCTCAAAACTGTTTAATTTGGGAATGAAACATCACTCAAAATAAACAAAAGAAGCCAAAGACATAATAAATTAGACCAATGTGTAAACACACACAACAGGAAAAATTTTTCAACCCTTTGAAGATAATATTTACACAAATCCAAAATTCCCAGAAGTAATCAGAACATGATGAACTCTTAATATGTAAGCTTTTTCATAGAAAGTACTGATGGAAACAAATGTCTTTTTTGAAAGCCAAGCTTCATCACTTTGAAAAACTATTGAGCAATTCATGAAGGGGATATGCGAAAGTTAATGTTTATAAATAATGGATAAGATGGATAGGTAGATAGATAGATAGATAGATAGATAGATAGATAGATGATAGATAGGATGAATACTTTTTAAAAAAAAAACTATATTAGAACCTGGTTAATATCACTAAACTTCCCTTTATTGTGTCAACTAAGTTAAGAGATACATAGACTTTTCCTCCTCCTGGAGTGCCTCATCCTGCCTTGATATAATGGTTTATGCCTAGCCTTATTGTGTCTTGTTATGCTGTGTTCAGTAGGTATTCCTGACAGGCCTGCTCTTTTCTAAAGGAAAATAGAGGAGTGAGTCTCATGGAGAAGTGAGTTGCAGCAGGAACAGGGAGGAGTGGAAAGAAAAGGAACTGCAGTAGGGATGCATTGAAAGCCAGGAAGGAAGGAAGGAAGGAAGGAAGGAAGGAAGGAAGGAAGGAAGGAAGGAAGGAAGGAAGGAAGGAAGGAAGGAGAAAAGAAAAGAAAAGAAAAGAAAAGAAAAGAAAAGAGAAGAAAAGAGGTAGAAGGAAAAGATAATAAAAATGCCACTGACATAAGAAATCCAAATCATCTATATGAATAACTATAACAATAGTGAAATCAGTAATTAGGAAACTTGAAATGCACAACTTAATTCAGACTCACAAACACCCAGTTTCCGAGCTTTATACACATTGTCTCTCTAATCATGAGTGTCAATAACCTTAAAAAAGAATTCTTTCTTTTCTGAATGACTGACAAAAAATTAACCATGAATACAAGTGAGTGAAAAACAAAATTATAGATCACTTACTGTATATAGCATTTGACTGTTTCAAATGATTTAAAATATACATCTTCAAAATACTCCTACAAAATATATCTGTATTGTAATAAAAATGCAAAATGTACAAAATTCAGCAATGTCACCAAAAAACGATGAAAGTCTATAAACAGGCAATAGATGTTTATATATTATGAAATAATATTTTGAAAACCAAATATTATATAGCTAGTAAGTAGAAAGGCTGCTGAGCAAAAATATTTGCATCTAGCTTCTTTGTCAAAGATCAAGTGACCATAGTGTATGGGTTCATTTCTGGGTCTTCAATTCTGTTTCATAGATCTACCAGTGGGAAACAGACAACATTTTCAACGAATACTGCTGGTTCAAATGGAAGTCAGATTGTAGAAGAATGAAAATCCATCCATTTTTACCTCCTTGTACAAAGCTCAAGTCCAAGTGGATCAAGGATCTCCACATAAAACCAGACACACTAAAAACTGACAGAAGAGAAAGTGGGGAAGAGCCTCAAACAGAGAGGCACAGGAGAAAATTTCCTGAACAGAACACTAATGGCTTATTTCTAAGATCAAGAATTGACAAAAACAACCTCATAAAATTGCAAAGCTTCTGTAAGGCAAAAGACAACATCAATAGGACAAAATAGCAAACAACAGATTGGGAAAAGACCTTTTACCAACCCTACATTTGAAAGAGGGCTTATATGAGATATATATACAAAGAACTCAAAAAGTTAGACTCCAAAGAACCAGATAAACCTATTAAAAACGGGGTACAGAGCTAAACAAAAAATTCTCAACTAGGGAATACCGAATGGCCAAGACGTATCTAAAGAAATGTTCAACACCCTTAGTCATCAGGGAAATGCAAATCAAAACAACAACACTGAGATTCTGCCTCAAACCAATTTAAAAGGCTAAGATCAAAAACTCAGGTGACAGCAGATGCTGGTGAGGATGTGGAGAAAGAGGAACACTCCTCCATTTTTGGTGGGATTGTAAGCTACTACAGCCATTAAGAAAATCAATCCAGCAGTTCTTCAGAAAAATTAAAAATAGTAATAGCTGATGATGCAGTTATACCACTCCTGGGCATATACCCAGAAGATGCTCCAACATATAACAAGGACACATGGTCCACTATGTTCATAGCTGCCATTTTATAACAGTCAAAAGCTGGAAAGAACCCAGATGTCCTTCAACAAAAAGAATGAATACAGAAAATGTGGTACATTTACACAATGGATTACTCCTCAGCTATTAAAAACAATTAATTCATGAAATTCTTAGGCAAATGAATGGAACTAGAAAATATCCTGAGTGAGGTAACTCAGTCACAAATGAGCACACACGGTATGCACTCTTTGTTAAGTGGATATTAGCCTAAAAGCTCAGAATACCCAAGATACAATTCACAGATCACATGAAGCTCAAGAAGAAGGAAGACCAAAGTGTGGATGATTCAGTCCTTCTTAGAAGGGGTAACAATATACTTATGGGAAAAAATACAGAGACAAAATGTGGAGCAGAGACTAAAGGAAAGACCATCCACAGACTGCCCCAACTGGGGCTCCATCCCATATACATACACCAAACCTAGACAGTATTATAGATGCCAAGAAGCTTGCTGACAGGAACCTGATATAGCTGTATCCTAAAAGGCTCTTTCAGAGCCTGGCAGATACAGAGGCAGATGCTCACAGCAACCAATGGACTGAGCATTGGGTTTCCAATAAAAGAGTTAGAAAAAGTACTGAAGGAGGTGAAGGGGTTTGCAACTCATAGGGAGAACAACAATATTAATGAATCAGACCCCCTCCCCACAGAGCTTCCTGGGACTAAAACACCAACCAGAGTACACATGGAAGGACCCATGGCTCTAGCCTCATATGTAGCAGAGGATGGCCTTATTTTGCATCAATGAGAGGTGAGGCCTTTTGTCATGGGAAGGGTCCATGTCCTAGTGTAGGGGAATGCCAGGGTGGGGAGGTGGGAGTGGGTGGGTGATTGGGTGAGCACCCTTGAAGAAGCAGGGGGAGGGAGAATCGAATAGGGAGGTTCCAGAGGAGAAACCAGAAAAAGGGATAACATGTGAAATGTAAATAAATAAAATATCCAAGAAAAAAAAAAGAAAAAAATTTCTATCTACATATAGACATTTTAAATAACTGTCAAGGATACTAATAAAATATAAGAACATAGCACTCAAACTCCAGAATAACTTTTAGGTACACATTTTTCCAAAATATTTATAAAATCCCATCAAAGCAACTTAAAACTATATAGTATGTTTTTACAAAACTGTAGGTAGATATTTAAGGTAATTATTTAAATCATACAAAAATTTTAAATCCACTTTTGTGTAAATATGAATATCACTGAATTAGAAGAGAATTCTGCTTGTATTATCCCAGAGAAGTGCACCAATCACTCTGTAATTGCATTTCAATTCTAATTGAAAGTCATTTCCTAAGGAAAAATGCTTGTACACTTCACAAAAAACACACCCACATATGACTTCTGCTTTCTGCAATGTCAACATGAGGAGAAGAAGAAAGCTATTTAGTCAGGCTTTATTAATTAATTTGTTTTAAAGGATTACTATTAAAGGGGCACAATAACTTCAAAGCCAAAACTATTTCTACTTAAGTGAACTTTATGCTATTAAGCATATGTTTATTAAAGTATTATTCAAAAGAAACAGACCATAAATCAATAAAAATTATATTAAACCTTTAAAAGGATGTTATTTCAGACTGATCAAGCCCACTGTAGTTACAACTCCCCTGATTAGCAAGCCTCTTTAGGGGAATGTTTTCAGAGAACAGTGAAATCTCTGACATTTATAAAATGTGTCATAAGGTAAGGTGTCATTTGTTTTCTAGAGCATAGGAAAGCTATCAGGATGAGACTTGTTTCTCTCTCATGAACAGATGATTTTGCTTCACTTAACTCAGAGCTTAGCAACAGGAGAAAAAAGCTAGATAGAGTTATCAAGACAGAAGATAAATGAAAAGAATGAACCTAGAAATATTCAATAAACTAGGTATTTCCTTAGAGTTCTTAGAATTTAACAGAATAAATAAATAAACTTGTCTTCACATATACTTTAAATAAAATAAGTTATCATATGAAGCATATTGCTATATTAGTGTACCTACTAAGTAAATGCACATTAAGGGAGCCTGAGCTAAACACAAATCATGTGGTTTCTCACTGCCTCACAACTATCCCTTCATACTTGCTAGGAGGCATGCATTACTTGGTCCATGAAAAGCTGAAAATGGTTATAAGTGGAGTCCAATGCAAAATCATAAACATACTTAAAATACTATGAGGGTTTCTTTTTGGTCTCTTTTTATTTTATTTTCTAAAGCAATTCTATCATTCTCCAGATAGAACCTTCTGTATGATCACATTGAAACTCAGCTCTGTGGTCGTCTAGCCTGATCATTATAGATAACAACATAACTTCATAATGTCAAAAGGTTATGCGTGTTTGGGATAAGTTGTAACCTGGGGTATAATTAAATTTGATCAATGAAATTATCCATTATCCATACAATTATACAGATAAATATTAAAGTTTATATGGACACACATACATATACATACAAACACCACTACCACCACCACCACCACCACCACCATCATCATCATCAACAACAACAATATTTAAAAAGCCATGTACAAAAGGACCAAGCAGAAGCTATCATTGCTGAATCCTGCATGGTCATGGAAGGGACTAGACCAGAAACAGAAGGGTGTGGGCATCCACAAGGATTGATGGATGCTGGGCATGTAAAATATAAGCATTCCATATGAATTATATAAGGGGCTTTACAGACCTAAAAGAACAAAAGTGACTGCACTATGAGCCAGGTTGTCAGAAAGCTATTACAGAAGGAGATAAAGAGTTTTGGGGAGTGGTAGTCTCTAGGTAAGATCCCTCCCAGCTAAACTTATTGTTTGTGCTTACAGATGCAGGTAATCTCTGAATTCATTTGCAATATTTTAAAAAAATGTGCTTGCTATCTCTAAAAGTCAAGAGCTGAGGTCATGAAATTCTGATTTGTGTGATAATTAAAAGGGAACTTGGAGTAAATGATTGAATTAATATGTAAATAAAAGATGTGGCTTTGGTCTGCAAGAACTGAGATATATCAGTGAGCTGTCCACAAATCTACAGAGAAAGCTTCCTCAAGCAAAACACAGGATGTCATCTTCTGTCCCACACTTAACTCCTAATCATTCTTTCATCTCTCCAAAACACCACTCCCTCAGGACCACCTACTAAACCAAGGATGGTCTTTGGCATATCATGCCACATAACTTTAAATATACCTCAAGGCTGCAGGATTCAAAACAGCATGGTATTGACTTACAATGACACAGAGTAATGGAGTAGAATAGAGAGACTAGGAAGAAACCCTTAAATTAATAATGAGCTGTTTTAAAACAGCCAAAGGACAAATTAGGGATATCAACACTTGTCCAAAAAGTGCTCATGGGAAACTGGGTATCACATACAGAGCAATGAAACTAGAACCCTATCTCTGTATTATAAAAGTTAACTCAAGATTAATTACAAACTTATGAGTAAATCTAGATACTAAAGATGCACCAAAAGAAAAGATAAGAAAAAAATATGTCAGCACATTGAAAAGAGCAACTATTTGTTGAACAAAACCATGAAGGTACAGACAACCAAAGTGACAATAAACAAATAAGAGAGCATGCCATTTAAAACCCTTTGAATAATAAAGGAAAGTCATCATCATACACAGGATCCAAGAAAATATATGCTCAATACACATCAGATGAGAAGCTGATATTCAGAATATTCAAAGTATTTCAAAAACTCAAGGTGCATAACTAGTAACCTAATTTAAAAATAGATGGTAGACTTAAATATTTACCAAAATTCATAAATATGTTAAAAAATAATTCAACATCCCAGGTCAACAATATATATATATATATATATATATATATATATATATATATATATATGTGTGTATATATATATATATATATATATATATATATAAATCAAGAGATATTAACTCACTCTAGAAAACATGGCTATTATAAAAAAAAAAGATTGAAGAAAGGAAGGGCAGGAAAGAATATGGAGAAAACATAGCCAGTATACAGTTTGGTGGGAGTGACAATGAGTTTATATTATAGAACACAAAAGATTCAAAATATACCCTCCAAATATAGAGCAATCTTATTCCTGTGGAAATGACATCAGTGTGTTGAAAAGACATCTACAGTCTATGTTCATTGCAGCCCAATTCACATAGTCACAAAATCAGGGAGAGGGGACTAGTAATTATCAACAGAGCTTGTAAAGAAAATGGCATACAATTAAACCATAAAGAAAATGAAATCTGTGACTTTCAACAGGTTGAAAATTTTGTCCCTTTTGTGTAGGATCTCCATGACACAGGGCAACAACAGGACAAACAAAAGAAATCCCAGTGACAATCCAGTACTGATGGTGTAGTAGAAGGCAGAGGCCTTGAACTAGACCAATGACTTATTGCAAAGAACTTTTTCAAGCAAAACAAGTGTTGACAAAAGGGTTTACTGTAGGACACATTGTGACACTAAAGCTTTCATAATGAGATGTTTTCTATGATTTGTTTGGTTATTTTTGTTTGTATGTTTGTTTCTCATTTTCTTTTGGGGAGAAAGTTACAAGGGAAGGGTGTGGATATGAAGAGACAGGGACTGGGGTACATGATGTGTTTAAAAACAAGATCCTTCACAAGTAAAATAAAACTAAATACTTTGTGATACTGGGCTTAGAGCACATACAAAACATTTCCCTGTGTGTTTCTCTTATGTAACACATTTGCTATGTTCACCTAGCCCTTATTTTCCTTACACTTCTGGAATCCCTTTCCCCTGGTTGAAGTCCTCCTTTCTTGCCAACACCCATTAGCATTCTATGATGTAAAGCAAGAGTTTGTGCCTTCTCTTAACCTCCTATGCATACTTACTTACTGAAACAACTACTTAGAATACTGTCATTCACAGCACCCCCAAATCATGTGCTCAAACATTAGATTAATCTATATTCATGTTTTAAACTTCAATGGGTTTGAATTGCTATTTGTTGCAGTACCTATTTGATAATTTTTCAATTTTCACTGTTTTATATATTTTATTTGAGCAGGGAATGTGCCATGGCACACCTGGCATGGACAGGAGTTGCTTCTTCCCTTCCACCATCAGTCTTGTCTCTGCCATATGTTGGCCCCAGTGAATTGAATTTGGATCATTAGGTTTGGCGGCATGCCACCTTACCTATACTTATATTTGACAATTTTAAAAGCTAAGGGAGAAATTTGTAAGCATAGATGGTTGGCACATCAAGAGAATTAGTCGTCTCAAGCAACAATCTTAAATTATCCTATGGGCATGTCATTCTGAGATATTTTCTATTTTGATACATATGCCATTTAATAATTATAAAGGAAAATACAATGTATATCAATGAACTTGATCAAGAGAATGCTGAACACTAAAGAAGAAATCTGAAACCTTTGTCTAATTTATCATATACTGCAACGTTTTAGAAATATCAACACATTTTTCATAAATATTATTATATAAAGGCCTGAAATCTCATGTTATACTATCCTGGAATTATGTCTTAGTATGATCATGGGTTGAGTATACTAATGAAATTTGTGTCACTTTGAGACCCTTCTTACATTGTTTTCTGTATGATATAAAACAAACCAAAAACCACACATGTAGAATTTAAGGTGACAATAGAAACAGAAATGTTCAAAGAAAAATTAATTTAGAAAAGACACGAAGGCATCCACAGAATACAGCCACTAGCATCAGCAGTATCACACAGAATAAACCTGGAAAAAAAACATGGAAATAAAATCATAATTATTATTTGAAAGATTAAAATTAAAAAACATATGAGTAGATGATAAAATGAACACGGCAAACTCTTCCTTTCAGTTAAATATCCCCTAAATAAATGGAAGTAGGAAGTATGAGACCAAGTTTTAAGCAAATGTAATTATTAAGAAGAAAACATCGATGTTTCTTCTAGGGGTACATTTCCAAAGTCTGGAAGCATCTACCCACAAATTTGTTATTAATTATAAAAGGGAAGATTTCACTTTCAATGGAAAAACTTGGCAGAGATTTTCTCAGCTAATTGTCAAGAACAACTGCATCAATAATGGGGCACATACACAGGATGTACTTAAATACTCAGTAGTTCTCTGCATGTGCATGCCAAAATGCATAAACTGAATTGGTCATTAAGAAACATCAAGCAAACCCAACCAAAGGACTTTGTCTAAAAGACCTGTCTCAACCATTCCAACACCAAAGAAATTAAAAACTGTCAAACTGTTTCAGATTAAAATAAATTTAAAAGAGAAAAACAAATGCTTCTATAATTGAAGCTAAATAATGTGAGACAAAATAGTGCTGCAAAGATGCAAAATGTCTTAATTTTAATAATTGGGATTTGACTGAGTGTACAAAATCTCCTTATTATTAGAAAACAGAAACAAATATTTGATGTAGGCAAAAATGTGTGTGCTGTCTGTATAGATGCAATAAGAGAGAAAGCATAAAGCAAAAGGCCTAGGTCAACAACTGAGTGTAGCACAGGTACTCAAAGTTCAACTACAGTTATTATAAGTTTAAACTAACCATTAAATTAGGCTGCAAAGTGCTGTCCTCTGGATATCTTATGAAAGTGGTTACCTGCACTAGATTTGCACAGGATTAAGCCAGTTAAATTTCACACCATGGAGGTGAGAAGGGCTTCTTAGACATAGCTGAGAGCACATTAATGTTTAACATCTGCTAATCTAGAGTCACTTTTCTTTGGAGGTGGCCACTGAGAGATTACCTCTTCTTCAGAGGGTGATGCCTGTGAAAAAATGCTAATTAGATTTGTTGTGTTATGAGAAAAGAGGAAAAATAGGAGTATGAGGAGGAAAGTGGAAAAACAATAACAAAATAAAAATGAAAAACCACATTAAATTGGGAGAGTGTTGTGTGTCCAGAGAGTCCTAGAGATGGAATGGGGAAATTAGAGTGGTTGTTACCAGGACATGTGATATACATATATGAAATGTGATAGATTTAAATAAAATAAACAAATGTAGACAACCAGGGGGTTGGTGAGATGATTCAGTGAGTATAATCCTTTGTCTAACCACCTGAGCTTAATGCCTAGAACCACATCCTGAAAGGAACCAACTCCTGCATGTTGTTATCTGACTACCACATAGTTGCTATGGCTTATGCATGTCTGTGTATGTGTGTGTGTGTGGGGGGGTGAACATACATACAAATGAATAAAAAATAAATAAATTTAATTTCTAAAATCAAATTATGGAGCCAGTGTTTTGTCAATAACTAGGGCAATAAGAAATATTTAGTTATATAAAAGCCTATTTCTTCATTTTGTGTATTGTATACTTAAGAATAATTTTTACAAGATTTTTAAAGATTTTTTTATATTATATACTTTTGTACCTATGAGTTAGTATGTGTACATGCAAGGAAGATTTGCAGATAATACTATACTATACATAAGTGACCTTAAAATTCCACCAGAAAATTCCTATAGTTAGTAAGCACTTTCAGTAAAATAGTTCAATAGAAAATTAACTCAGAAAAATCAGTAGCCCTCAAATATACAAGAGACAAATAGTCAGAGAAAGAAAATCAGGAAACAACAACTTTCACAAAAGCCAAAAATAATATAAATTATCTTGGGATATCACATAACAAGGAAGTGAAAGGCTTGTATAATAAAAAATTCAAGTCATTGAAGAAAGACTTGAATAAGATATCATAAGATAAAAAGATTTCCCAGGCTCATGGATCTGTAGAATTAACACAGTAAAATAGAGCCATCCTACAAAAACCAATCTACAAATTCAATGCTATTTGATTCAAAATTACAGCCCAATTTACCACAGATCTTGAAACAACAATTTTCAGCTTCATATGGAAACACACACACAAAAAAAAAAACCAGGACAAAAGAACTGCTAGAGATAACATGATTCCCACTTTCAAGTCATATTATGAAGTTATAGTAATAAAAGGAGCATGGTATCAGGACAAAAGCAGACCAGTTGATCAATAATGAAATTGTAGACCCAAACATAAATTCACACACCTATTAACATGTGGTTTTGTTTTGGGGTTTTATTTTAATAAATAAGGCAGAAATACATTGAAAAAAAGACAGCATCTTCAGCAAATGGTGTTGGTCAAACCGGATGGCTTCATGTAGAACAATGCAAATAGATCCATACTTACCACCCTGGACAAAACTCAAATTCAAATGGGTCAAAGACCTCAACATAAAATGAGAAACACTACTTGATAGAAAAAAAAGTGGGGAATAGCCTTGAATTCAATTTGTTGGTATAGGAAAAAACTTCCTGAACATAACACCATTACTGTAGGTACTAATATCAACAATTAATAAATGAGACTTCATGCAAATAAAATTTTCTTCATTGTAAAGAACACTGTCATTTAGATATAGTAGCACTCTACAGAATGGAAAAAGATTTTTACCAACTACACATCCAATAGCAAGCCAATATACAAAATATATCTTGAGAAACAGAATATCATAAAAGAAAATGACACAAATTAAAAAAAAAAAAATGTGGTACAGATCTAAACAGAGAATCCTCAAGAGTAGAACTCAAAGATCTGAAAAACAGTCAAAGAAATGTTCAACTTTCTTAGCCATCATAGAAATGCAAATAGAACTACTTTGAGATTTTAAAATTTTACTTATCAGAATGGATAAGTTAAACAAAACAAGAGAGAGCTCATGCTGTTTCAGACTCATGCAGAGAAGGATGTGTTCTAAGTGGAACATTTATATATTGCTGGTGGCCCTGCACTCTTACACAACCACTATGAAAATCAGGTTGGTGGTTTCTTGGGAAAATAGAAACACATATACCTCAAGATCCAAGTAGACTATTTGTGATGGATAGTTTTGTGTCAATTTGATATAACTGAATTTATCTGAGATAATAAAGCCTCATTTGACAAAATTCCTCCATAATATTAGTTTATACACAAGCCCGCAAGACATTTTATTAATTACTGATTGATAGGGGAGGGCACAGCTTGGGGGGGGGGTGTCATCCCTGAGGTCCTAATTTCTAAAAGAAAGAAGACTACTCAAGCCATGAGGGGGAAAAATAAAACAAAAAACCAAAACCAAACAAACAAAAAAACCCAGTAAGTAGTGTTCCTCCATGTCCTCTGCATCAGCTCCTGCTTCCGGGTTCCTGCCCTCACTAGTTTTAATGATTAACTGATATGTGGAACTGGGAATGAAATAAACCTTTTCCTCCCCAAGTTGGTTTGGTCATGGTGTTTTGTTGCAGCAATAGAAACCCTAAGAAACCACTCATTGGCATTTCCACCAAAGGATGCTTCATCATACCGCAGAGACACTTGCTCAACTAAATTCATTGCTGTTCCATTCACAATAGCAAGAAATTGAAAACAGGCTAGATGCCCCTTAACATAAGAATAGATAAAGAAAATGTGGTACATTTACACTAATGGAGTACTACTCAGCTATCAAAAAAAAAAAAAAAAAAGGGACATCATGAAATTTACGAATGGATAGCACTAGGAAAAAAATTATCCTGAGTGAGGTATCCCAGACTCAAGACCTTGTCAAATCATCATCAGATATTCCAACAGCAGTTGGGAACAAATACTGAGGCTCACGGCCAGACATTACATAAAGAGTGTGAGACCTTGGAAGCCTCAGCCATAAATGAGATGACTCTATCAAACCCCTCCTCTCGGGGATATTGAATACTGTGGAGGAGGAAATGTAAAGAATGTAAGAATTAGACAGGATAGGGGATAGTAAGAAATCAAGGTCCTATAAATCAACATGATTTATAACTCACAGAGACTGAAGCAGCATGCAAGGTACTAGGTGGGTCTGTACCAGGTCCTCAGTGTTTTTACTTTGGTGTCCAGTTTAGTGTTTGTATGGGATTCCTGAACATGTAAACACATATGCCCTCTGGTTCTTAGGCTCTCTTTTGGGCACTTTTCCCTTTGTTGCCTGTCTTGTCCAACTTTGAAGTGATCATTTATTGTTTTATCTTATTATATTTTATTTTACAATATTTAAAAGACAAAACAACAACAAAAAATGAATGAATAATCTAAACTGAGCCACTAGGGTACTGTCATTTATACGTGCTGTGAAAGGAGGAATTAGTTTTCTCTAATGAAGTGAATCTGGGTCTATCAACTATTCTAAGACAGATCTTATGTTCAGGAGTAGCTGAACAACAAAGGATTTCACAGGTCTTGTATGTTTGCTTTTGTTTGGTTATAGCCTGTGATGACTAATATTACACTTAAAGTTGAGACATATTATACTGAGAAACCAAAAAGTAAAAATACCTCTAACATGTAACCTAGCTTACACAGGATATACACAAGAAGCCCCAAATATTGAAGACTATTCTTAAATTGACTGATCTTGTAAAGACTGATGTTCTAGCAAGATAAGGCTAATTGCTATTTCTGCTTTTATAATAAAACTTCCTTTACTCTGCTCAATGCCTACAACAACTGCCAGACATATATTAAACTAAGACCCTGCATACACACAAATAGCATACATGTAATCTAATGATTTTTGACTTTTAAGCCTTGGACTGATATGACTAATTGCTACATCTTGAGAGCACTCTTAATTGCGATCCTGGTGCCATGAGTATCTGAGGGGAAGATAGAATAAAGCCTCTTCTTACTAAGATCTATTCATAGGCATGGTGAATGTATGAGCTACACCAGACCCACAAGAGCTTCGTGGTGTTTGTCTTGCTTTGTTTGGAGGTGACACTTATTTTGTTTTCTACCTTTGGGGCACTATAGTGCTGCATGGGTTTTAGTTTGTTTTGTGAAAAAATTTAAAATTCAGTGAGTTGGAAAGAGGAGAGGATCTGGATGAACTTGGGAGAGGTAAAATATGATCAAAATATATATTTAAATATTAAAATTGTTTTAAGTTATAAAATTAATATAAAAAATTAATAATATAAAATAAAATAATATAATATAGAGATCCTTAGTGATACACATCTCTTCCTGCGTTTTATATATTATATACATAAATATGATTTTTATATTTTAGACTTTTTACATTAGATATTTGTGAGTCTATGAGTAAGTATGTATGTCAGCCCCTTAATGTCCAAGAGTGGTTAGGCCTCATCTCTAGACTACTCTACTGGCATTTCCAGCCCCTCAAAATACAAGTGGCCAAAATCCACCCTACACGGAAAGAAAAAGCTCCAGATCAGGCCACAAAATCCCATCAATCCCTGAGTTTGTCCCAAGATCAGGCCTCAGAATGACACCAATTTGAGGCCACCCTTAAAAGCTCCACCACCCCTTCTAAACAATAAACCCTATATGAAGCCTACCTTGGACTAAGTTCTTTGCTGTTTCTCTTCCAAACAGAAGCAGCCACTGTCTTGTGTCTTTCCCAATAAATCTTGTGTGTAAGATTTGTTGTGTGGTGTGATTTTGTGGTATTTTTTGGTTTCTGACTGTGAAGATACTTTTCACATGAGAACTGCAACACCTCCATTAGGAAAACCTTTTCCTACAGAGCTGCAACACCTACAATGTACACATGAATGTGAGTGAGCCAAGAAATAATAGAGGTGATAGATCTTTCTAGAGCTAGAGCTACAGGCAGTTGTAAGTCACCTAACTGGGATGCTGGGAACTGAACTGTGGTCTTCTGCCTAAGCAAAAGCATTCTTAACTGCTGAGTCACCCTTCTGGCCCAAATTATACATTCCAAAATTAAAGTATATATCTAATGCTTGTTTCATCTGCATTAAAAACTAATATTGGAATGATAAAAGGTTGATGTGGCTCCAACACAAAAACAGAATGAAATTTTTGCAAAGCATCTACACTTTCTAAAATCTATGAATTATACGAACAGAAGAAAGTGAAAGACTTAAAAAACATTTTCAAAAAAAGTCATAGAAAAAAAATCTGGCGAAAAAAGACATTTATCCAGGTACAAGAGACACAGAGAACATCAAATAGAAAAGACCATGAAAGAAATCCCCATCGTATAGTTAAAACATTAAACATACTGAACACACAAAGGGCGTTAGAAGCTTCAAGAAAGAAATCCCAAGTCACATATCAAGGCAAGCCCATCACTATAACAGCTGAGTTTCTTTTAAATTTTAAAGGTCAGAAGAGCTTGAAGCAAAGTGGTCATCAAGTTCTAAAAGATCACAGATGCTAACCCAGAATAACTCACCTGTCAAACCTACATCATAATTAAATGAAAAATAAAATCTTCCCATGATAAAAAAGGGCTGAAGGAATTTAAGGCCACCAGGTCATCTCAACTAAGGGCACTGAAAGGAATACTTCAAACTGAAGAGAAGAATAAACATATTCAAGAATCTATAGGAAAAAAAATGATGCTAGAACAGTAGTCTTGCAAAATAGACCTGAAAAGCAAACACCAATCAATCAGCAAACATGGTAGCAACTGATACAAATCGATTAAAATAACCTTCAAAATTAGTGGCTTTAATTTCCCAATCACAAGACACAAGCTAGTCAAACAATTTTAAGAACTATTTTTCTTCTTGTTGCCTACAGGAAACATACTTCATTTCAAAGGAATGATACTACTTAGAGTGAAAAGATGAGGAAAAATTATTCTAGCAAATGGGACCAGAAAAAAAAAAAGTGGAGCTATGCTGACAAGATAAAGTTTAACTCAAAAGTAATTAGAAGAGATCAGAGAACAAGCCATGAAGAAAACACTACAACCCTAAGTTCACCATTCTTGAGTGCACCCAATTTTACAAATACTACTAAGTATTAGTCAAAAATTAGCCGCAACACAGTAATAACAGTGAATTCACTGCCCCACTTTCAACAACAGATAGATGTAGATAAAAATTATCAAATGAATACTGAAGATAAATGGCAAAAAAGATTAAATAAATCTAACAGATAAATATTATACTCAGTCATTAAAGAGCACATTCTTTTCAGCAGTCCGAGGAAGTTTCTCCAAACTAGAACACATACTGAGACAAAAAGAAATCCTCAATAGATATAGAAAAATTGAAACAGGCCTTATATTCTATATTACACCAATTAATAAAGCTTAAAACCAACTTTAAAATAAAACAAACATAAAACAAACATAAAAATAAGAGTCAGAAAATACAAAAAAATTATAGTTTAAACATCACACCCTAACCCTACCCAAACCCTAACTCTAGATGACAAATTAATTTGACTACTAACTCTAACACTAACTCTTGTCTACAATGTGAATTTTGTGACAGTCAGAGCACAACCTAGCTTACCTGTAACCCTAGCCATAATCTAGCCATAGCTCTAAAAACAAAGAACTAACGAACTTCAGCAAAATAACATGATGCAAAATCACCTACAAAAATCATCAGTCTCCGTGTATAGCAACAACAGACATACCAAGAAATAAAACAATAGATTAATAGAGTTTAAAAAATAATGAAACATAAATCTAACCAAAGAGATGAAAGACTTCTACAATGAAAAAATGCAAAAGTCTGAAGAAAAAAAAAAACAGAAATATTCTATTGGATAGAACTATTTCCCACATTTATTGATTGGAAAACAAATATTAGGAAAACGACCATCCTACCCAAATAAAATTATGTAATCTTAATCAAAATCCCTGTGTCATTCTTTACCGAAAATAAAAGATGAATCTTAAAATTCATTTTAAAAGCACAAAGTCCGTGAGTAGACTAAGCAATCCTGAGCAAGATAAGAGTGCTACAAGCAGCTCCATGCAGACTTCAGTTATGCCACAGAGCCAGGGTAAATAAGAGCATCATGACACTGGTACAGGCACAGACACATAGACCAATGGAACAATGAAGAGGATGGAGTGAAGCCACATCATAGCAGCCACTTGTGTTTCTGAAAAGTTGTCTAAAATAAGCAAAGGAGAAAAGACTGCATCTTTTATATTATATTTATCTTTTATAATTATATTTGGAAAACTGGCTATCCATATATAAAAGAATGAAATTGGATCCTCAGCTTTCACCCTGTACAAAATAAACCTCAAATAGATCAAGGATTCAGCATAAAACTGAAAATCCTAGGGAAAAAAAAAACACAGCAAGAGTAAAAGAGAAAGACATAAGGAAATCCTGAAAAGTAAACAACCTAGGTGTTCACCAACTGATGGATTGAAAGTGAAAATGTGGTTGCACACATACACACAATGGGATTTTCTCCAAGTGAAAAGGAAATGGAAATTCTCAAATTTGTAAATAAATGAATTAAGCTAGAAAAATTATTTTCAGATATCCTAAGCCCATATGCTACATATCCTTCTGCATATGTGGGTTCAATGTACAGTGCCTATACAAAGCCAGGAAACAAGAAAGCAGCCATGGTATGGGGACAGTAGAATAAAAATAATATGCAGTAGAGAGCGGCAACGGTAGGCAGAAACTTCAAGCAGTGAATAGAGTGGGGCCTAGAGAAAAAAAAAAGAAAGGAAATACAACACAGCTGGCTACCAAACTCAAAGAATAATATAAGAAAGTCAGTCAGGTATGATGGTATGTTTTCAATGCCATGGAGAGAGAAAGGCAGGAAGACCTCTAAGTTTGAGACCACCCTGGTCTACAAAGTAAATTCTGTGACTGCTATTGAATTTAATTTTAATCGAGGTATGTAATACCATTAGCAAGAGTGTCTTATCTCATTATATATTATATAGTAGATAGATAGTAGATAGTAGACAGGATATAGTATACAGGATTTAGGATATAGTAGTAATACATATATTAAAAAGTTTCATCTAGTCAACTGCATGTATCATCCTCAAAGTCTATATCATATATATGTACATATATACATGTATGTCTGCATATATATATGAAAAGTCATATGCCAACCTATTATCTCATAATCTAATAAAAATATAATTTAAAAACAAATGGGGAAATAGCCTGCAGAGGTGAATGAAGCTGCTCTCATAAGACAAGGGATATATATTAAACAAATTCCCACTGCAGATTGGAAAACCTCTGAGTTGTTAGTCAAGAAGCTCCCAGAATGGAATAAAATATTACAGGCCACTCCCCTTGGTTGCCCAGCATAATGAGATGATAAGACACTATTGCTAATGGTATTATGTATCTCAATTAAATTTAAATTCAATCTGGAACTGAACTAGACACTTCCTCCAAAAGTAGAAGACAAGGGGAAAAACTATAAAATGAATTATTTGGGGCAGAATGCAGTCTTTCCAATCATGGACAAACAACAGTTGTAATTACCTACATTCAGTCTGCTCAATAAAGGCCCTGTCCACAGTAAGCCATGGACATGGAAGGAACTTCTAGAACTCCATGATCCCTGATGAACTAGAAGCTACTGATGAATTCCAGGAGAATCACTGCCTCCAGTTTTGGAACCATGGGTTTGCACACCAGGCTCCAATAGGTGTTCCCAAATCTATGATCATAAAGATGGCCCTAGTTAAACTCAGTAGGTTACAAAACAAAATAGACATTAGTCTAGTAGAGGATCCTATATAGGGAGAAGTGTTGATATGGATGGAAGATAAGTCCAGAGTGAGCATAATCAGAGTGCACTGAGTACATGCATGAAATTGTCAAAGAACAAATTTAATTAATAAAAAAATCATATATGGTATTTAAAGCTATTGATTGATGTTATATATTTATAGTGTATTAAATGAGTAAAACACACATAATTAAAAACAAATATACAATATCAGTTTTAAGTTTTTAAATCCATAATAATATAGTCAACATGTTAATGTAAAGTTTAAAACTAAACATATTTAAACAAATAAAAGAAACAAGACAGAAATTAAAGAAAGGAGACCATTATCAAAAACATAATTTTAAACATAGATTTTTTTCTGATATAATTTCTTTTCTAAAAGTTCCAAACTATTTTTTTCTATTTCAAAAAATATAAACAGTTTTAAAATCACTTATAATTTCTAAAATTATGTAATTTCATCACAATTAGTCTTTTACTTTCATTGAATAGATCATTAGACTCCATATACTGGTTTTTAGATTTACTTTTGCTTTTAAATTAAGTGTGTGTGTGTGTGTGTGTGTGTGTGTGTGTGTGTGTGTGTGTGTGTGTGTTATAACTGGAGTTATAGGTGGTTATGAGGCACCTGACATGGTGCTTAGAACCAAACTCTGGTCCTCTACAAAAGTAGAAATGGCTCTTAACCTCCAAGCATCTCTCCAACCCCCAGTGCACTCTTAAAACTGGGTCTTTTGATTCACTGCAAATTTCCTTCTGTGGCTCCACCACCATTTTTAGCATCATACTGCATATCTGTGTCACTGGCCAATAGCCACTGCTGTAACACACCATCAGTAATTTTGTTTTTAAAATGTTTAGTTTATCCCCGAACATTTGCTTCAAAACCAGAATGCTGCAAAGGGCCTTATGCATATGTCTTCTGCCACAGCTCAAATGATGCCTTTCAACAAGGACGTGCAGAAAACAGCATTGCTGGATTAACCAGAGTGAGGCTTATGCCATTTTGAACCATATTTTATTAATGTTGATGCCCATAATTTTTCTATTTATGTGGTTCCAAAATCAGGTTATATTTCACAATTACTGCAGCCAGTGGTACTCACAACACAGTATTCGTTGCTGGCTTATGCTCCACTTTGGCCTGCTTCTTCATGCAATCACATTTGCTAAGCTATATACATTTCCAGGATTACACTTAATACACTGACTAACCTTTTAATGTAGTTTTCAGAATTCTGTAACCAAAGCCAACAATGCTGGTTTTAATGTTTTAGGGGGAAGGTGTGAGGAAAGAGGCTTTAATACAATAATCACTTAGAAGGACTTAGCATAATTTCTTCATTCTTTACAAATCTCCAATAAAGAACTTTAAACTGTGAGTAAAGATATTCCCACAAACCAATGAATACATTGAGTCTTATAAATCAGCACATGCAAAGGGACATGATTACATCACAAGAGGTGCAAGGACGGGCAGGAAAGTGGATTCCTTTGAATAATGCAAAAAGCTGTACCAAATCGTTTTTTTCTAATTTATAGCAGCAGAGTGTCAGACTACCTCCCCAGCAATAGATATTTTTAAAGTGCCACTTAAATCAATGATCCGTTTCAAAATCCAATTCATTTCAACTTACCTTTCTTCCAAAATTCAATTCAGTGTCCTACAAATTTTTCCACGTTTTACAACTTTCCTATTCTGGAGATTCCATATTGTGAATTAAGTTATGGAAATTAATACATATATCCTATTTAAGCTCACAATAAACTCTCTTTAAGTCTTAATTAGTGTTCCCCAGCAGGTCATTACTGACAAACATCAAGCTACACCTCCCTTTACTGGTTGATGACAATGTCATAAGAGACAAAGCCTAAACCTTACTGAAGTAAAGATATATGAACTCTTTGTGCATCTCCTCATATTTAAATCCTGTCAATGTGTCAGAGAATAAAATTAGATTAAGTCGGAGTGATTTACTTTTTTAAATCAGGTTGGTTGTTATCCTACTTTTTCTTCCCTTTGAAGTGTATGGAAATCAATTGTCTCTTTGATTTATTCCTCTATTTTCCTAGATATCAAAGTGAGCTGATTAATCTATAACTTCTAGTCATGACTAAAGTGTCATACTCCCTTCTCCCTTCCCTCTCTTCTCTGTTCTCCCTCCCACAATTTGTCCTTCACATAGCCTAAACTAACTAATGTATGTGCATGCTTTCTATTGTAAATTTGAATAACTTCAATTGTAAACATAACAAATATGGACCCCCTGGTGTGTAGAAATAAGTATATGTAATTTTCCTGTATCTATTTGTCAAACTACAGCAGCCAGTGTAGGGCTTCCTTTCTAGGCTATACACCACAGTTAAGTTTCCCATTATAAATGTCACAAATGGAAGGAAGGCTATTATCAGTCCTGTATTTAATCAGTTAGGGACATGCCAGAGTTGTATTTTTTACCTCATTTGTAGACTCAGTCAAACTTTTATTCCCTGACATAATTGAATGTTTAAAGAAATGGAAAAAAAAAAGTTGTTCCAAGCACTCTCAGCCTTGCTGTTTGTCAACCTTGCCCCATCTGCCTGAAGAGAAAGCCAGAACTACTCTACTTTGCTCTGTACATCTCATTCTCAACAAACAAATGCTCAAAGTATGGCCTGTGTCACAACCTTCACTTGGTTTTCACATGGCCCCTGAATATGTGTGCTCTTTTCTCTGTATAGATTTGTATTTTAACCTGTCTCAAATCATGAAGTTTTTCTAATAATTCATCATGAATGTAGGCAAAAAGTTCAAAGAAGTTCACTAGTGTCATTTATAGTGCTTTAAACTATAAATCTATTAATGCAGCCAGAATATCTGTGGTGATTTGAATATGTTAGCCCAGGGACTGGTCCTATTAAGGGATATGGCCTTGTTGGACTAGGTGTGGCTTTGTTAGAGGACGTGTGCACTTTGGGGGTGGGGGTTGAGACTCTTCTCCTAGCTCCCTGAAAGTCAGTCTTCTCCTAGCAGCCTTCAGATCAAGATGTAGAACTCTCAGCTCCTTTTCCAGGACCTTGTCTCCCTAGATGCTGCAGTGCTTCCTCCCGTGATGAAAATGATCTGAACCTCTGAGCCTATAATCAAGTCCCAATTAAATCTGTCCTTTATAAAAGTTGCCTTGGTCATGGTAATAGAAACCCTGACTATGACTATGTCTAATAAGCAAGGATCAACTGAATATATTGTATGCTTTTAAAATCTTATTCAGCTGTGCAGTGGTGGTAGCACATACTTTTAACTTCAAAGTAATATAGAGAGTGAAATAAAATCATTCAAATAATTATAAACCTACATACATGCATATAAACTGAGAAAATTGTCCAGGCATGGTGATACACATCTATAGTCCCAACATCCAAGAGTGTGAGGTAAGACTTTAAGTTCAAGGCCAGCCTACAGTATATAGCAATATGCTATCTCAATATCAAGATGAAAGAAAGATGCTAACAGTTGCAAACACTAAACTATGTAAAAGCAATTCCATGCCATTACTACAAACAATACATAATGATTTATGTGTAATTTTAATTTCCCTACTCATACATGTCTTTACTTTCTAAATCTGCTACAAAATATGTAAAATGCTAAAACAAAAATTATCACCAGTTTAAAATCTCAAAAATAACAAAAGTAAAAGCCTCATTAAAAAAAAAAAAAAAAAAAAAAAAAAAAAAAAAAAAAAAAAAAACAGTCACACAACTGTAAACTCAATAGAACACTAGGAGTAAGAGAGATGGAAGGGGGGGGGGGAATGGAAGTGGGAGTGGACAAAATTGGGCCATAAGCTAACTGATGAAATCTTTAAAAGTTAGTGTATGGACAATAAATAAATAATACCATTACTTTAGGCCCCTCTAACCATGGATAAAATGTAATTTCTAGGTAATGCATGTACATAAAACTTTTCACAAAGCAGCAGTGGTGCATGCCTTTAATCCCAGCACTTGGAAGGCAGGAGCAGGCATATCTCTGAAATTGAGGCCAGCCTAGTCTACAAAGGAGTTACAAGATAGCAAAGGCTACACAGAGGAACTCAGTCTTGAAAAAAAATTAAAAGTAAAAAATAACATTTGCCATGGGTTGGATGATTATTGTGGTTTACCTATCAAATTGCATGTAAAAAAATAACACAACAAAAGCAAAAAATGACATTTAAGAAATTAGAATATGCATTTAAGATCCAAACTGATAAATTTGTATTATACAAAGTTATATTATACAAAGTGAAGTGTTAATAGTTTCATTATATTAGTTATTTGAAAGATTAAGCTAAATACCAAGTTATAAAGCTAAATTAAGAGAAATGTAGACATCATTGCTATAAATCAAAACTGAATTTTCAGGAAGACTAAAGATTGTTTAGATAGTAGCTTATTAAAAAAAAAAAAAAAAACTAAAGACCATTCTGAACATCTTTAAGCCTAAATTTAGAACAGTGGCCTTTTGAACCACACAGCCCAATTAGAAGTATAGTGTGAATATGACCTGGAACAAAATGGCTTTTAGCCTCCTCCTGGACCCATGATTGTAATAACTCTGTGGAAATTGTCTTTGCAAGCTACTACAGTAATTTTTATTTTCTCATCATATTCCGGAAAAAGAGACAGACAGTATTAGAAGCCTCATTTGATAGCCCTTTATCCTCCTTAATCAATAGTAACAATTTTTCAAGGTGCTTATTGAATTACTTATATTATGTCCTTTGTGGAGCCTAGGGGATAATCTAGAATGGACTGCCATCATGAAAGACCCCATAATCTTCGAAGGGAGACAGTGGGGACAAAAACCATAATAACATGTGCAGAAGCAGCAGCAGTGGGAAAATACATAAAAATACAGAAAACGGAATCATTCTTTTGGGGAGAAATTACTATACAAGGAATTATCTTCCACAAGTGACAATTTAAGTGAATTTGGATAAGGAAACGAGACATGTACAGTCATTATGTGTCTATGTCATGTAGAAAAATTCAGCAACTCTTAAGAAACAGGCTGAGAGGTAGTCAAACCAATATGTCACTGAGGGCAGATTCCTACAAAGGGCTTTGAGTGATAGGCTGCAGATGGTGAAATTTGACTTTCAGGGCTTTTGAAGATTTAACACCTAGCTGTCTGTCTTACTTGGGGTTACTATTGATGGACCATGACTGTGGTGGTTTGAATAGCTTTGGCCCCCACACACTGGCCCCCACACATTCATGTATTTGAATGCTTGCGCCACAGGAAATGGCACTTTTCAGATGCGTAGCCTGTAAGTATGGGTTTGTTTCAGGAAGTGTATCACTCTCTGGATGGGCTTTGAAGTCTCCTATGATTTTGCTCTTCCCAGTGTCAAATTTCAATCTCTTCCTGGCTACCTATAGAGGATAGTCTTCTGGCTACCTTTGGATGAAGATGTCGAAGTCTCAGCTCTGTCTCCAGTGCCATGTCTGACTGCAAACTGCCATGCTTCCTGCCATGATAATAATGAACTGAATCTCTGAAAGTGTTAAACCAGACAGAACTAATTTTTTTTTCTTTTATAAGAGTTATCTTGGTCATGGTGTCTCTTCATAGCAGTAAAACTCTGAATAGACAATACCAAAAGCAAATTGGAGAAGAAATGGTTTATTTGCCTTACATATCCTGAATCCTGCTCCACAATAGGAAACCAAGGTAGGAAAACAAACCAGGCAAAAAGCTGGGGGCAGAAGTTAATGTATGGAAAAGTGTTGCTTACTGGCTTGCTCTTTAGGGCTTGCTCATCCTGCTTTCTTATAGAACCCAGGACCATCAGCCCACAATGGGCTGGGCACTCCCACATCAATCACCGGTTATGAAAATGCCACACAAGCTTGCCAACATCCTGATCTTATAGGGGCATTTTCTCAAGATTTCCACCTCTCAGGTGACTCTACCTCATGTGTAATTGACATTAAAAACTAGCCAACACAGACTATGATAATCAGAATTATTTTCTGAGAGATTCCTTCACTGTCAAGATGGACTATACAAAAGACTATGTAACATAGTATGTGATGCTTTTAATTTAGAGTAACAAATTACAATAACTGGCTTTAGATTTAATACTTCCTTGCCTGAGTGCTAATGAGCTAACAAGATTCTCCCTTCAAGGTCTCTTTCTACCACTCCTTCACCTGGCCAGCTTGGGTGAGCTGGCCCTAAAAGGCTGTACGGCGGTACCCCTCTGCAGTAGAGATAGACCCATCTTCTATGCCTTCTTGGACTGCATGGTAAAGATGGATGTGGTGGTGTGGGTATAAAATAGAGCTGGCCCCACCCCGCACTGGGGTGGGTTGAGAGAACTGGCCCTGCCCCTCAACTGTTACAGAACTGGAAAATTGTCTTGGCAGCATAGTAGAGCTGGCCCTGGTGGTGCAGGTACCGGAAATGCATCTCCAAGGGTGTGAGAGCACCAGAGCTGGCCCTATCCTTCTTTTCAGAAATTCAGGACAGCTGCCGGGCTAACCAACTCACCTACCATCCAGGCTCAGATCCAGGGTTTTGAGTTGGTTTACTCCAACACTTACTCCATCTATGAACTTCTAGAGTGCATGAGGAGGCCAGTCCCTCAGAACAAAAGCTGCAGAATATTCATGATACAGGGCAACTGCCAGATATCCAAAAGAATTCCAGGTGAGGATCCAGTATTGATGGGGGTAGAAGAAGTCAGAAGCTTCAAAACAGACCAAAGGCTCCTTGAAATGAGTATTTGCAAGAACAGCTGTTTGGGCAAAAAGGGTATAATGTCTCATATACACTGAAGCTTCCATGGCAAGATTTATTTTAATTTACTTATTTTGTTTTCTTTGGTGAAGGAGGTTGCAAGGATACAGAGTAGATATGGAGGGATAGGGAGATGAGTTTGATCGGGGTGCATGATGTGAAATTCACAAAGAATCAATAAATTATTTTTAAAGATCTCTTCCTAAATTTGTCTTGGGTAAACATTATCAGGACACTGCTATTTAAAACAGTTACTAAGTTTAAGAAGAAATACATTACGTATAAAAGCTCTAACTAATTGACAGTCGAATTCAGAAAAAAAAAAAAACAATCACATGGGAAGAAAACCAATCAATTCAAACAGCCCAGCTGATAGGTAGTTCTAGTGATCCTACTGGGAAGACCACACAAAAATTTGACCGACTTTTTGGCCTGCATCACTTTCCAAAGTAGCCACTGCAGCACTTGGAAGCCCACAGGCCTAGCTACGCATATGCAATCTATTTAAATGCACATGGTAAGGACTTAATTGTGTAGGGCATTTTGCTACATCTGTCACTAAAAGAAGTGACTACCTTTGGCTTCTTAGAAATGGCCTATAAAAGGGCAACAAAAGTAGATATGCATCTACAACCCAGGTTAAAATTGATTTATTAAATTACCACAGAACAGGAAAGTGACATTAAATGATTCCTGAGCATCAATAAGCAAGACAACTCCTTGATTAGTTTCTTTTCAAGAGTAAGCAGAGTTGATGTTTCAGAAAACAAGTACAGGTGACTAGCTCCCTGGAGAAGGAAAAACCTTTCCTACCAGGTTTACTAGCATTAATAGACAAGGCTGTCACATTGTGTGAGGTACAGTATGCTGCAGGAATTCTGTGATTAAAGGGAAGAAAAACAGGCCACGAAAAAATACCCAGTATCAATTGGGTGTACTATCTGTTTCGGTAGAGTAAGAGTCTAATAAATGCACTTGGGATTACAGAAGGAGTCCCTGGCATATGTGTGAACGAAAACAAGAACACACGAATTTTCCTGTGTAAACCTGGGTTAGGAAAATAGCACAAGCCAGCCATGGTGGTGTTCTCTTTTAATCCCAGGACATAGGAGGCAGAAGTAGGCAGATCTCTGAGTCTGATACCCCTTGGTCTACAGAGTGAGTTCCAGGACAGCCAATACTACACTACACAGAATCAAACCCTGTCTTCGAAAGAAAACAAACAAACAAAACAAAAACCCAAAAACCAAAAAAAAAAACCAAAACCCAAAGTAAAAGAGAAGAGAATATCACAGAAAGGTTTTAAATTGATACATAACATGAGTATTTTATCCCTAATACCCAGTGCATGATGCATGTGAAAAGAATGTAGTACTCTGAATGACATCCTTGGTAGCAATCAGCCAAGCATTTCATTTAATCAGTACATTGGATACTACAGACATTCCCTGTCCTTGAAGCGTCTGCACAGTAGGAAATGAACCGAGGAGACACACACTTGCTGATGTTATAGCACAGTACAGAAATATTAAGGAAGACACAAAGAAAAACCAAACCTTTACTAAAACAATATACCATTACTTATATGTAAATCAAAAATTAGCAATTTTCTGCTCAAGCAGAAAAATAATCTTTAGTCTTATCTGTGGTAAAATAGTGATTTCTTGGCAGAATGGGTGGGCCTGTGGAGAAAGTATCTCTGTGTTTCAGATGCTATTTATCACTGGGAGTGAAGACAAGCCTCAGAAGCAGGAATAAGAAAATCTCCATTACAATAACAGGGACATCTGGAAGCCAAGAAGAAGTGAGGACACATAAGGAAAATGAGGACTATTTCTTTAGTGGATCCTACCTCTCCCCACCCCCAGCGTCTGTGTGCATTGACTGTAAGTATACTTAGTTATTGCATGCCAGAAGCAGAAAAACACTTTGGTAAGTACCTACAGATAAGATTTTGTGAGCACCTGATCTTGCATTTGCATAATTCCTAAAGTAGATCCTCAAACCTCTTGCTAGATTTATTAGCACAATGTGTATATAACTGACTCCTTAAGCAGAAACCATTTCATGCACCACTGAAGTGCAGTCCCTTATTTATTAAAATGTGGCAACATTTTATTGGTCCATAATTTTATACCCTGGCTCATTGTGAAATGTGGCCCTTTAACAAATAAAATTTCATGGGCACTTAGAGAATTGTAATAAAATGACAAATATGTATAATATGATTAAAATCAGGAAATAAAATACTTTATACCAAGTAATAGATATATGTGATTTGGAAACAAAAACATAGAATAACTCACAACAGTGAAAACATTATTACTAAGTGTAAGATTTAAGACATTACTATGAGGATAGGGCCAAAGGTTATGTGTAATTTTAGGTTGGTTAAAGATTGGAATTATTGAGCAAAACTTGATCATAATACAGGTTTACTTGGTTGAGGATAACGCCCAATATAAGAGAACATATACAGCATATATGAAGCTTTCAGTTTGAATGAAGCACCACAGAAGGGTTATTTAAACTATATTCTTACACAGTAGTGCTTTTAAGAAGAGACTACTGGTTGTGGTGGCATCTATCATTAATCCCAGCAATTGGGGGAGAGGACAGAGGCAGGCAAATCTCTGATTTCTAGTCTACTTAGAGAGTTCCAGGAAGCAAGGGCTCCCCTAGTCTTGAAAAAAAAGAAAAGAAGAGAGGAGAGAGAGGAGAGAGGAGAGAGGAGAGAGGAGAGAGGAGAGAGGAGAGAGGAGAGAGGAGAGAGGAGAGAGGAGAGAGGAGAGAGGAGAGAGGAGAGAGGAGAGAGGAGAGAGGAGAGAGGAGAGAGGAGAGAGGAGAGAGGAGAGAGGAGAGAGGAAGAGAGGAGAGAGGAAGAGAGAGAGAGAGAGAGAGAGAGAGAGAGAGAGAGAGAGCAAGAGAGACAGAAAGAGAGGAGAGGGGAGAGGGGAAAGGGGGAAAGGGGAGAGAAGGGAATGGGGAGAGAGGGGAGAGAGGGAAGAGAGGGGAGAGAGGGGAGAGAGGGGGAGAGAGAGGAAAGAGGGAAGAGAGAGGGGAGAGGAGAGAGGGGAGAGAAGGGAGAGAGGAGAGGAGAGAGGGGAGAGGGGACAGAGGGGAGAGGGGACAGAGGTGAGAGGGGACAGAGGGGAGAAGGGACAGAGGGGAGAGGGGACAGAGGGGAGAGGGCAGAAAAGGGGAAAAAGGAAAGGAAGGGAAGGGAAGGGAAGGGAAGGGAAGGGAAGGGAAGGGAAGGGAAGGGAAGGGAAGGGAAGGGAAGGGAAGGGAAGGGAAGGGAAGGGAAAGGAAAAAATGTCTCTGGTTGGCAAACTATTGTTCCAATGTAAGGTAATGTAGACAACAGAACTGAAAGTCAAGAATATATCTAAATTGCTGTAAGTAAGATCAGTACTTTATGTTTGGCTTGAATGACTCATGAACACAGAACCATGGGTGTCCATGTTTAAAAATAACCACAATACCTGAGATGTTGGCACAAACCGTTGATTCTAGCACTCGGGAGGCAAACAACAATCTGTGAATGCTAGAGCAGTGTATTCTACCCAGAGAGTTTCAGGATACCAGAATGGGACCCTATCTCAAAAAGAAAGAAGCAGAGAGGGAGTGGGGAAGAGATAAAGTGAGGGAGAGAAGAAGGGAGGGAGGGAGGGAGGGAGGGAGGGAGGGAGGGAGGGAGGGAGGGAAGGGGAGGGAGGGAGGGAAGGGGAGGGAGGGAGGGAGGGAACGGGAGGGAGGGAGAGAAGGGGAGGGAGGGAGGGAAGGGGAGGGAGGGAGGGAAGGGGAGGGAGGGAGGGAGGGAAGGGGAGGGAGGGAGGGAGGGAGATGGAGGGACAGAAGGGAGAAGAGAAAGGAAAAAAGAAAAGAGAGAACCTTGAGAGGGAGGGAAGGAAGGAAAAAGTGAAATAAGAGAAAAGGAAAAGAAAAAAAGGCACAGTAGTAGCCTTTGGAGAAACATATGACCATGAATAAAGAGACAGGGAGAGACAGGAAGAGACAGAACAATGAAGAACCTACTGGTATTACTAACTTCCAAAGACCTTTCCTGATTTTATTAGATTTCAAAGCACTGAATGTTAAATAAAACAAAATTATTCAAAAATAAAATAAACATCAACAGTTAACTTTCAGAGGGTTTTCATAATATAAAATTATGACAGGAGGTATAATATTTTGGCAGACAAGGACAGCCATACAAGAAGATGAATCAATTGTCTGTCTGGGGACTAATGTAACATTGGCTGAAAATAGTTAACCTCACACAAAATGTCCAGACAGTGTAAGAGTTATTACTTTATTTCAAATATTTTTTAAGTAGAAATTCTTCCAAAGTTATTGAAGCTTACAATGAAACTTCTTAGTAGCTTTTAAAATATGGAAAGGCAACACAGAACAGATTAGGAGGCAGTCAGAGCTCAGAGGGAATGGAAACCAGGGTCTTAATATTATAATTTCAGCAACGTTAGAAAAATATTTCAATTCCAATGAGAAAAAATAAATGGTCAAATAATGTCATTAATTAGAATATGAAGATTTCACAACATTGATGTGGTTTAAATATGCTTGGCCAAGGGAGTGGCACTATCCAGAGGTGTGGCCTTGTTGGAGGAAGTATGTTGTAGTGGGCATGGGCTTCAAGAGCCTCTCCTAGCTGCTTGGAAGCCAGTCTTCTGTCTACATCTTAATGGAGATATAGAAGTCTCAGCTCCTCCAGCTCCACATCAGCCTGGACACTGCCATGCTCTCTCCTTGACAATAATGGATTGAACCTCTGAACCTGTAAGCCAGGCTCAATTTAGAAAAGCATAATGCGATGTATTTCTTCACTGGCTTGGTTTACAAAACGTCTTCATTAAATGTTTTTGAAGTTGAGAAAGTTGCAGGTTATAGTAAAAAAATTAGTTCTGCTACATTTCAACATTCTGGAAATAATTTAGAAATAAATCAAAAACAGCATGAAACATCATTAGATTCCCACCAGCAGTTTATTAATTTACGTATAATTATCATTTGCACAAATTATTGTGAAGGAAATGACAAACTATCCCTGCTCAAAACAACATATTTTCTTCCTATGATAAGAAAAGAGAATTAGAATTCAAATATATCTAAGTGACAAATGAATCTCAATTTGTTATTTCAAACTTTGCTTTATTTTATATTAAGGAAACAAAGTCCACAATTAAATGTCTACAAATATATTCAAAAACAAGCCTACATCACACACAAGGAATGAAGTCTGTGTCTCTGAAGAATGAAAACACCTGCTTCATCATCTTGATTCAGAGAGGAAGGCTAAAATGACTCTAAGTCTTGAATTTTCACTAATTTTTCATGGGCAAATACACAAAAAGTTTTGTCTTCAAATTTCTGAAAATAACACCCATAGTAGCAAGCAATACAGTCAAAGCTGATCAGAAAATGAAGGGATATTGATGGCTTCACAATCTTAACCAAGAACTCCTAACAAAAATCAGCCGTGACTTTGAGAGTTCCCTAATAGTGTGAAGATTCTTATAATATGGCTTTCAAAATAGCTGCTCTTTTTGTCCCAAAGGTCATTTCAGTATCATGCATATGTGCAATGTATAAAAGACTCTAGCAGTCGCCAAAGTGAATGCATGTTTGACTTCATTTTTTTTCTCTTCTCACAATCATTTTTTTCTCTTCTCAATAAATTTCTAAGTATTTCACTAATACAGCTTTACTGTTTCTCTTTCACTTGGCTCCAATCCTGTTCTTAACTCCAATTTATTTATTGTTACCCAGAACTCAAGTTTGGAGTAGCTTCATACAATGAGTCTTTCAGGTCTGAGAACTTTATTTTAGAAATTGATTAAGCAAGTCAGATTTACTGGGCGTCAGTCACACTAAATGACAGGGGACAACCTGTGAAAGAGAAGCATCTGTAACAACAGCATACTTACAAAGCAGTCACTATGTACAAAACACAGCAACCAGTATATGACACATGCTGCAGCCTCAACCCTATTGCAGTTGAAATTACTAAGATGAACATACACATCTCACAGTGTTGACAGAACTAAGGTAACAGTAGATAAAGCACTCAAAGAAACCTTGGTACCCAATCTATATTTTATGCTGACTATACAACTGCACTTTATCATTCGATTGTCATAATTTTTCATCTGTTTGTGAGATTCCAGATGCTATAGTCTCAAACTCAAGTCATTACTTCTAATTGTGTGGTACTGTTGCTGCACATAGCTTGACTTTCAGAATTTTCTTTTCCTAAAATCAATTACTCATTATGCTGAAAGGTGTTATATTTAATTGCAAAAAAATTCACAAAAAAACAAACAAACAAACCAAACAAAACAAAAGAAAAAATGCCTCAATGCATTCTTGATTATCAAGGCACATGAAAGGACCAAGATCTGTTACTCTCCCCTAAGTCACTATCTCAAAATCTGGCAGGACAGAGGCCAACAGGTTCTAATCATCCTTGTACACAGGAGCCAGGTTTTCAATATGTCTTGTTGTTCATTCGTTTTTTCTCCCTATCCTGCTACATCACAAAATGCTTGAATGCATATAAGGATTATAGTAAAGTTACATTTTGTTCTTGTATGTCTATATTTTTTATGCAACATTTACTCAAAGGTAAAGAAAACTAACTAAAAAAAAAAAAAAAAAAAAAAAAAAAAAAAAAAAAAAAAAAAAAAAAAAAAACAAAGCAATTCATTTATTCTAATCATTCTCCCCCTTACATTTTGATCTCACACTACAATGGGACCTGTATGCTTGTGTGCTCACTGAAGTCTTTACAGTTTCCAAGTGCTAAAGCATGGGCTGAAGAGATGGTTCAGCCATTAAGAGTGCCAACTGCTCTTCCAGAGGTCCTGAGTTCAATTCCCAGCAACCATATGGTGACTCACAATCATCTGTAATGGGATCTGACGCCCTCTTCTGATGTGTCTGAAGAGAACAACAATGTACTCATGGGACTGACTAGTGCATCTTTAAAATACTGTTTTTGATCACCAACAAAAACAAACATTAGCTCAAATGGTAAGGACAGTGAAAATTCCAAGAGCAGCTGGCGAATTAACATGGTCACAGCTTTACATGTGTGTAATGCTGACAAGGCCTTCCTCGTCCAGCAACTCTACTTCAAGTATGTGTGGATGTCAGATAATCAAAGCAGCAAGAATAAATTAATGATTCAGGTGACTAGAAAATTTTCTGCTATACTATCTATAAACCACTTCAAAATGTTGTATGTAATTACTGTTTAACACTTTTAAAATCTTCGGAAAACAGGAGTGCAATGGACCTATTAAATAATGACTTAAAGGTGCTTTGCTATATTTTTAATTAAAGGTAATTATTTTTAATTGTATAAAAATAAAACCTTAAATAATAAAAAAAAACCAACAAAAGACACTATTTGATTAATAACTACTACCAATTAAGTAAATAAAGATGCATGGGTCTGATGTAAAATGGCTATCTAAATTAGATTTAAAAAAAAAAAAACTACCAAATTACTGTTAAGACAGTAACATTCACCTTCCTAATAGTAAGCAGAAATTACAATAATTGTACATTTGTCTTGGAATTCAACATATCTAGAAAAGTTGTAATTAATTTTATTCTCAACAAAAAAGGTAGATACAGCTTCATGAAATGTATACACTTTAGAATATTAAATGATGCTGGGAATTCTAACATATGAACGATGAGGGCACTGGCATCCAAAGAATTCAAAAACTTGCTAGAAAATTCAGTAGTCGTCTTTATCAAAACTTGAACCCAATGCTGTCTTTTAAGCCCAACAATATAGTAGAAAATCAAGTGAGTATTAATATATCTGGTGAAAATGGTCACATTTCTTCACATAGTGCATTCCCTACCCAGTGCCCACCAGTATTTCTCTCTTTGTGGTGAAATCACTTTAAGTATTTATTAGCTCTACAATAAAAAATTCAAATTTAGATTAAATTCCTGAAGCTAAATGAATCAAATGAGAATCACTGGAGTTTAAGAAAATCTGGAAGGTGCATACTGAATCTTATACAAACATGAAAATAAAAAAGGCAAAAGTTTGCCCTCCCCAAAATAAACAGTTCTGAAATACTTGAAGTAAATTTTTCTGAATGATTTCAGTGTGTTCTTTACCTTACCATCCTTCTCTCTAATAGTCATCATTGGTTGTCTTCACATTTTTGTGGATTACATCATAGTTGGTTTTTCTTTTTGATAGATCTCATTTTGTACAGTTGTAATCTGTTTCACTCCATTCATCTTTCTCTAACCTCTGCGAGTATACTTTTAATATGGTGGCTCCACTCCATCTGAAGGTCATGATGACCTTTTCTTTTAGGCAGCCAAATGTCAAGGAAAAGTTGAAAATCGGAAAACCATCATTTACACTTATTTTATATTGTTCATTTAAGAGCCAATCATTTTTCCTCTGTTATTTTTTCATGTATATATTCTTTTTCTTCTGTAGATTTCAAATGTCTTTTCTTGTAACTTATCTTCCAAGAATTCTTTAAATGTTAAATGTTTATAATGTCTCCTTTTCCAAGACCCTGCTACCAACTAAGGCTCTTCCTCTTACAACAGAACTGAGTGATTTGAGGATGATGTCATCAAACTCACGCTATGTTTCTGTTCAATATACTTTGCTAGGCTTTCACCTGAAATGACTTTTTAAGAATGGTTATATCTGAAAACATTATCCTTTGTTTGGCTCTAACTATAATTTATAATGTCTCGATAAAAATGTCCATTTACTCCAACCTTGGATTTTATTAATATTTTGATAGGCTGCAAGTATCTTGGTTCATAAATTTGAGAAATTAAATTCACTCATACTTGATGTTTACATGTGTTTTCATACCTGAATTTTAATTAAAATATAATCTGTGAAGATTCACTACATTTTACTTTTTCCATCTTTTGTTGATTTTGTTATTGAGAGAATTTCTGTATTTGTAATTGTAAGTTTTTCTAAGTAAGTTTTAACGACTATCAATTTGTAGGTGTCATTTCTATATCATCCCCTTGTTTTGTATACAAAAAAAAGTTTTCTTGAGTTGCTTCAAAAATCTAAATTATAACTTCTTAGTTTAAGTATCTTACAAGATCACTTTGCAGTCCATGACATTAGTTTCATTAGTTATGCTTAGGGATGGATGATCAGGTGAGACAGAGAGGAAAAACTGGTTATAGCTTCACTTGTACATTTAATGTAGTCTCAGTGTCTGGTTTCAAATCAAGTTTCTTTTGACTAGGCTATCCTTTTTAAATGTTTCATATTTTACATATCTCCTAATATATTTTAAATTATTTATAAAATGTTTGTTAATCATTGGTATCTATCTAGTTCAAGTCACTCAGAGTCCCAACAATGAGAGGGACATTGGGTCTTACCCATAATCATGAAGCTCTTTGCAGTTGATACACACTGACCAAGGTAAAAGTCAGTTTTCTCCAAAACAATGTCACTGTATATCAACCACACTGAAACACAGACCCCATTCCCAGGAACAGGTAGCCTAAACAAAATGAATTCCATGGACTTCCATTTGTTTGAAGTTTTGTTTTGTGGACTTTCTATTGTTGTTGTTGTTGTTGTTGTTGTTGTTGTTGTTGTTGTTTTGAACTTTTTGTTTTTTTAGTCCTTGGTTGTTTATTTTGATTTTCATTTCCATGAAACTTTTTTGTTGCTTTAGTTTTTTAAAGGAGAGGAAGAAAGAACATAAAGCTGGGTGGGAGGGAGTTTCAGATGATCTTAGAGGAGTGGGAAGAAGGGAAAACATAATTAAAATACATTGCATGAAAAAAATTAATTAAAAATGGACTCTAAATAAAAGAATGAGAAAAAGCTAATGTGATTGGGCATGCATATCTGTCTGCTACTTGACAAGCTGAAGGAAGAGAATCATTGTAAGTAGTCTTAGGCCAGCCAGGATAAGGTCCAAGACAATGCGGGTTACAGAATGGGACTTTGTCACAAAAAATAATTAATTAATTAATTAATTAATTAAAGTTCAAAGAGTATAAAATGTTATTCACTTGGTACTTGAGCAAGTTTGACTAGCAGAAGACTTTCCTTTAATGTAATCTGGAACCTGATCATGAGGAGCTACAGGGTCAGAATCCTAGGGCCTTACTTCTCTCTATGTTCCTAAGACCCATCCCTCATTGCTCACTATTACTTTGTGATTCATGAGGCTTCATTAGTTTATGCTTAGGGGTGGATGATCTGGTGAGGCAGAGAGGAAAAACTTATAGCTGCATTTGCTCAGCTAATGCAGTCTCAGTATTTAATTTCTAAACTTCTTTTCTTGGCATTATTGAGCCTTGAGAGATCTTTGGCATAGTGGCTCACTCCAACGTCAGACCACTCCCCTGCTGCTTGCAAATCCCTCTGTCTTGCTTTTTCATCCACCTTATAACAGTTGAATCTGCCAACTCATGAAAGCAACAACTAGGTGAATGAGCATTCGAATTTTCATCTTAAAGTGAGTACTCGGCTATCCAAAACTACATCCAGTTACCTAAAACAAAACGAAACAATAACAATCACAAAAAAACACTATCCCTAAGATACCAAAATGAAAAAAAAAAAAAAAAAAACCCAAAGAATTCCTAATACACTAGTGTGTATCATAGCAGGCACAATGCCAATAATGTTGTTCAAAGTAAGTGCCCGCCTGCAATGATGTTAATACACACATGGTAACATTGCAATCCTGACTTCTTGGTTCTGAAATGTTTCATTCCCAGCCCTTTCAGAGGAGAAGGAAACAACAGATTAACATTCTCAAAAAAAAAAAAAAAAGAAAAGAAAAGAAAAAAAGAAAAAGGGAAGAATGAATGAATGAATGAAAGAACATCAAAGTCCAAATTATTTGATGAGAGGGTTGCAAGTCCCTTACATTTGTGGATGTTATTTTTCTTTACAGAAGGAATGGAAGTGCATCATACATGTTGTTCTACTTCAATTACAATCTTATATGGATAATAAGAATGTGTGTATTGTATGAGCAAAATGGGCCCATTGTGGCCAGCAACAGTAAATGAAGTGTCTCATAACTAGCAATTCAGTGTGTTAATTCAGCTGCACCATCCAATTACCTACAATTCATCTCAACTTAGGCACAAAAAGAAGAGTCTTTTTAAAATGTATGGCAAAAAAAAAAAAAAAAAAAAAAAAAAAAAAAAAGTCTGTTCTAAGACTTCAAGTAGGGAAATAGTATCTACTCTCTTAAGTAGAAGGGACTGTAGAACATAAATAATCAAAAATGTGCATCACAATCTATCACTACCATAAGAAAATTTTGACAAGAAGTCAATAATCTACGCTTGGTAATGAAACATAAATTGCTTGTTTTAAAAGGAAAATCTGACCAAGCAATGAGGGAACAAGCCGGTGTCAGTTGGAATTGGCATATCCTCAAATAACAGCATTCCTCCAGAGCCATAAGCCAGCCAAATGCCAAGTGACCACAGGGCCCAGGCACAGAGTTCTAAAAGTAGAAAAAGGTAATGAGATGTGAATTTAGCATCCCCGGCCTCCTGTTAAATGACCCAGATGCAAGAGTTCTCAAGTCTGTTTTGTACCTACACAGGCCAGATGATTAAACGAACAGAAGCTGCTTTTTATTTACTTGATTTGCAACACACTGAAGATTGCCAGTTTATAATTCAGCCAGCTACATAAAGAGTTACAATGCAGAGAAGAAAGATAATTTAAAGTAGGGAGAGCCGTGAAGAAGGAAAGAATGGAAAGCGAAAAGCTCTGGGGAGAAAAGAAAAATAACACTGAGAAATAATAAGCACAGTGTTTGCTATAAAAGGAAACCAGAGGCAAGCTTGTATTCTTTTTAGTAAAACCTGATCTGTGGTCAGTGGCTACATTCTCATTTGCAAATGAACTGCCAAACTGTCAAAGTAATAAAAGCCAGAAGATTCATTAAAAGTAAGGGATTTTTTTTCTTATACAGTATAAATAATTATAAATCAGAGTTGATATTCAATCAGAATAAAATACTGCATAACAACACTTGAGGAAATCTGCCATGGATTTCACAACCTTTTAAATAAAATATAAATAAATTTTAATGTAATTTAAAGAATTTGTTAGAAGTCCTTCAGGAAAATAAGCTACATCTTAGTTACTTCCATTAAATATAAATTTCTTACTTATGGGCATTCTTTACCCTAAACAAGTCAAAACAAAGAAGATTGATGTCTAAAGTTAGAGTCACAGGCCTTATGTTCAAGACTGAGGGAAACGTTTTGGTGACCTGCTCTTTTTGGACATCATCTTGGTGACATTGACTTGTAGTTAACTACAGCAAAGGAACCTCTCATTTTCATCCTCCAATCGTGTCAGCGGTCAGTGATGTGGGAACCTGAAGCCAAATCAACTGCTAGCATCCTCCCTTGGTCCACATTTTATTACACAGGATCACAACCAAAAAGAAGACGCTGGAGGTGCCATGGCTCACTGAATCACAGTTATGGCAACCGTTCAACATGTGAGTGCCTGGGGAAGCAGGGTATGATTGTGGTTCATACTGAGAAAACTTTCCAAGAACAATGTTATTCCACAGAATAAAATGTCCTGTGATGAATTTTAATCTATTAACTAAAGTTGTTAAATTAGATAAAACTTATGTGCAATAGGAAAAAAAAGGAGATGAAGCTAAATTTACTGAACTTCAATAACTATTCTTTAAAATTCAGTTCTTTCATCTCAGTCAGTGTTAAAATGTCCACCACTGTAAAACTGATTATAATATAAGTAGACATTTTAGATCATTCTTACCATGCAAAAGAAAAGATCACATGGAGTTGACATTATATTTTTCTTAATGAAAATGTCAGTTTGAGACAGAAAGAACAGGTGTCATTTTTAGCCCTAACACATATTAGCTACAAAATTTCTAGTCGGTCCATTCTTATATGGCTGTTATAAAGGTGCAATATTCTAAAATCTGCCAGGTATTTTCTTGTCATATTCTTTATAGAAAATATGTATACAATAATTTTCTATTATTTCATCAGTTATAATCCAATGTACTACTTTTAATCCCCCTCTTAGGTAAGGTGGAAAGGATCTGTTTCATGTATTTTTTGTTGCTCTCATTTTCTTTCTTCGAACTAAGGGTTTGTTCTTGATAGTCGTATAAATCTCATCCTCTTTATATGAAACTAATTATATAATAAGCCATTAAGAGGGAATTAAATCGGTCATTATGCTTCAGATCTACAAGAAGCTACATAATCATCCTCTTATGTTAAAAACCCATTTTATTAATAGCAAAAAAAGAGATTTATTGCTTATAAAAATCAAAGCAATTAATATAAGACAAGAAGCTAATTTGACATTTACAACTGTCTGTGATACCATCTAGATGTTTGTGATTTGTAGGATTCGATTGAAATTCTGTTTACTGTATCTGCTTGCCTCTTGTATTATATTCAGAACATGCTGGTGAACAGGTTAACCACACTTCTCCTTGAATGTTGTACATGAGTATAAATAAGATTTAGTGGTGATGCATTGCAGTTTAACTGAAACACTCTCAGTTAATTTTCTAGCGTATTAAAATCGTGATAGCATATACCTTGGACAGCTCCCACCCATTTACTCAGTCACTTCTTTTAAAAAATAAAGTGAAAAGGTCTGAAGGCCTAGAGATAGTTCAGAGGTTAAGAGCACTTACTGACCTTGCAGAAGGCTCTAGTGAAGTCCCCATCATTCATATCAGGCACCTCACAACCACCTGTAACCCCAGGATTACAGGATCTGTTGCAAATGTATGGCCAGCTATTTCTAAATTGATATACATAGACATTTTCCAAGACGTTTTGGATTCAATTTCACAATGGAAAACTAGATTCTTTTGAAACCTGGATCACAAGATTTTAATCAAACACTGTACCTTAATAAAAGAACTACAAATAGAAATCTAATTTATTAAAACCAGTTTATCAAGTCACACAGTGGCATAAATGTAACTGTATTCTATGGTCTCAAACATCTACTTGGTGGTGTGGAGGGAATATGTATGTGACATCAGCTTAGTGAAAATATGCTGCTTTAGGAAAGGCCACCAAAGACATTATCTAATCGATTCAGTACATACATTTGTGAATTCCCTGTATCATGGTGTTTTGCAAAGCCCAGCTGAACTTCTTTGATAAGTAGCCACACACTCACTCGGAATCAGGAATCCTGCCAGATCCCATTAGCTTTAAGATGTCTACATTTTCCTACTGACAGACACACAACCCCAAGAAGGTGATACATTGAAAGTCACAGTCAAGATTGTGTTACTATCACAGGTGTAACTTCCAGCACTACACATACCAAGACAAACCATCAAAGGACAGTGCTCTGGGAACTGTTTTTTAACCATAAACGTAATTATCATCTATTAAAAATAAGGTTGTCACTTTACATGGTGAGATTTCATTCTAGTAGTTTTGTGCTCTCAATTTGTTTCTTTTAGTACTGTTTGCCATTGCCAATTTAAAGAAGAGGAGGAAGAGGAAGAGGAGGAAGAGGAGGAAGAGGAAGAGGAAGAGGAAGAGGAGGAGGAAACTAAAAACATCTATGTTGCTTCTCACCTTCTTCCTACAATGGTCACGGTTTCATAAGCTCACACTACCAAATAAGAACCACAAGAATGCTGAATAGAAAGGCTCCCGCTGCAGCCATCACTTGTAAAAGCCAGCTTTGCAAGATGAAATGCATTTCATTCTGATAACATTGCTTGACCTGACGTGAATTCGAATTAGGTTTAACAGTTAAATGTGTAAATCAATAAGAAATTAGAAGGCTTCTCAACCAGTGTCAGAATTTCCATTTTCATCACCCTTGTTATTTTTACATACAAAATTAAGGTAAAACGATGGTATCGAGTAATTTACAAGTAATAGTATGAGGCCCAATTGCTTAAACACGCTCCTGCACAAATCCATGATAAACTGTTTGAAGTGGTGACTAGCAAGGCATCAAAAGAAGGTTGGAACAGCTCCTCATTCTAGTCGGCCTGACATATCCTCATATGTGTGTATCGTCTCGCTTCTCATAGACACTTTGAAGCCATAAAGGATCTATAAACTATTTAGGGTAAGTGATTCAGCATTCTGATTAATTTATAGCCCCCAAATGTTTTTAAGCTGATACATCTGCTATTCACATTAAAAATGAGCGTTCACCTTTGAAAATCTGAGTGAACGTATTCACACAAAATGAAGTCACATCATATTTTACTTTCAGATAGGAAGGTTGAACTTGACACCCATCAGAGCCTCTAACTTCTCCACAGAATCTGCCAAGTTAAATTGGTGCAAAGAGAGGTTAAAGTGCTCATTGGGACTGTGAGAAAGTAGCAGAGAATTCTGCCCTGAAGTCCACCCTCCTCATTCTCAACTCTCCCTTATAGAAGACTAAAAAAACAGAAGCAGAGAAGTAGAAGGAAATTTGATTCTAGGAAAAATGTTCAATAGCATAGCTGGGCAGCTTAGAATCTTGACATGACCTGCATTCAAATCCATTTACCAACAGGTTTTCATTAAAAGCTTGCTTCCCCATACTTCCAGAGTCTACATATATGGAAGCACAGGTTCCACTCTAGACGTTCTGTGTCAGAGCTAATCTACACTGGCAGCACCCTGTAATCCCTTTCTTTCCTGTCCTGTAAGTCTGGTCTGATACAAAATGCCCCTTATTAGCAAGTAGCTTACATCCTGAAATAGGATGGGCAACAAAGAAAATAATTTAAAGCATTTCGTTTGATCATGCAAGAGCAGCTAGCCAAATTCTCAGTGGAGTTGAAGGTAATCGGGGTCATTAAAAAAGGAGTTGAGAAATCCTGGTTTGTGGCAAACAAACAGGGGAAAAAATGCACCTTTCTTAAACCTTCAAAACCTGCCTTAGGCAATGGACATTCTCTAGATCCATCTATCTCTGAAGTCAAAGGAAGACGGTTTCAGTACTAAGAATCTAATTCTGCAGCAGAAGAAGATTGCAGGCAGGGAACGAATAGATTAGTAATGCCGTTGCAAAAGTTGATGAGGAAAAGGAAAGAATGTGTATGACAAAGGGAAAGAGACCCTTGGAGGAGAGAAGCCCAAAGTGAAGATCAGTAGTGTGAGCTTACTTTCCAATATTCTCAGACCAGCAGGTTTCTTTAACACTAGAGGGCATGAACAGAAACAAAAACAAAAAGCCGTGTGTGTGTGTGTGTGTGTGTGTGTGTGTGTGTGTGTGTGTGTGTTAGAGAGAGAGAGAGAGAGAGAGAGAGAGAGAGAGAGAGAGAGAGAGATTGAGATTTATTGATTTTGATTTTGAGCAAAAGATTTCTCCAAAAGCTGAGGACCCTACGGAAACCAAAAAAATGAAAAATGTCATAGGGGTGGTCCAGTACCCTTAATCCTGCAAATAAATCTGCAGGCTACTCTGGTGGCTGGTACATCTCCAGGGGACACTGCTCTCCTAGAGGCTGAGTATGAAATGGATAAGGCAGAGCTTCTTTACCGTTAGTGATGTCTTTACCTCATGAGAGCATCCACCTTTTGACATTTGCCTTGCCTTAATCCCTAAGACTCTATTTGCCCATCCACCGGAAGACTCTCCACCTGGAAATTCAGCTAAGCACAGTCCAAGGCACAGGACAGGTGAGGTGCTTTCACTCTCTCACACTGCTTTTGCTAGTCAGACCAGAAACCTCCGTGGACTAGGTTCCCATAGCGCGGCGCCCTTGAACCCCGGGTGGGAAGGATGGAGCGACACCCTCTCCGTTCTGGCCCCTGAACCTTTCATTCAGCTCCAAGGCAGCCCAGATGCAGAAAAGCTGCTTCACTCCCGCTTTCCCAAAGGCGCAAAATAAAGAGGTCTGTGCATCTGGGAGTTCCCAGACCAAGAGCATCTACAGATCAGCGGACTGCAAGCAGGGGAAGAGACAGGCAGCAAGGGGCATAAACACAGAAATGAGGGAAACACTGCACGAGCAACAAATGAAAGAAACAGTACATCAGCGACACAGTGACAGCTCAAGAAAGACCGGAGCAAACAGAATGAAAGAGAAACAGACTCAAGGATGGTGCATATGCACGGGGACCAAAAGCCTGAAAGAAAATCAGACCTACAAACTGATTCAGAGACCTACACGAGGAGAATGTGAGACTGGGAGGCTGGGGCATTGACAGAAAGAGCAAGCTGTCGAGGAAAATATCCAAGAAGCCGAGCGTGCCCCGGTGTCAAGAGTAGTAGCACCGTCAGCATCGCACCCGGGGGTGTCCGCAGCTGGGAGAGAAAGTTGCCTAGGAAGGGACGCTAAGGCACTTAAGGCACCGGAGAGCGCCCCCAGGGCGTGGATGGGGACCAGCGCAACCCAGCTCAGAGGGTAGCGGGAAAAGCCTAGAGGAGGGCGGGCGGCTGCAGAAAGTTCTGCGCCTCTCCATCCTGCTGCCGCACCTGCAGCCCCGGGCGGCGGTTCTCCCAGGTCCCGGTAGACAGATTGTCCAGATCCACCCGCGTCCCTGCCCCTACCCTGTCGGGCTTTCTGCGCCCTGCCACTCACGGGCGGGACTTTGCGGCGCCCAGCCGGACTCTCCTGCGGTCCGAGAGGGGTCCGTCCCAAACCGTCACCAAGAAGAAGACAGCGAGAGAAAAGATTGAGACCTGCTATGGTGGCTGTCGATCCCGCGGAGAGAGCTCGGCGGTCCGCGCACGGGATGCTGCCTGGATCCAGCCCCGGCCGGTGGCCGGCTGCGCGGAGAGCTGCGCTCACCTGGAGCCGTCGCCGCCGCGCGCAGCCCCGGCTCCCGCCCGCGCCCTCTCTTCACACTTCTCGGCGAACAGAGCGAGGCGGCCCCGGCCTCGGCCAGCCCCGGAGATGCTCCCTCATAGCGCGGCAGGCGGCCGCGAGGCTCCGAGAGCGCTGCCAGGAGGAGCCCAGGCCGAGGGAGGCGCAGGAGACACGGAGCGGGGCTCCTAGCACATTGTCACCTCGGCAGAGCCGCCACCGCCTGGTCACTTCGCCCCCGCCCCCTCTGCCAGGCCCTCCCCCTCCCGCAGCCCCAGCCCGGAGGCCTGTCACTGGGCTAGGATCATTTACGTAACCAGCACCCCCGGTCCTCCTCCCGCCCGGCTCCCGCTCCTCCCCGGGCTGGGGCGCTGCGCACCCGAGCGCGCTCCAGCTGCTCCCGGAGCCGCGGCTCCTGCGAGGCGCACAAGTCCCGCGATACTTGGCAGGCACGGCCCCCCAAAGCAACTGTGGGGTCGCCTCCTAGCCCGGAGAGTGTATGGACATCGCTGCCAGCCCTGACCCCCCCCAACCCCCTCTCCCCCGCACAAAGCCCAGCCGAGGTGCCCTGTGCTCGCCCCTGCGCCAGCGCCAGCGAGCATCCGAGAAGAGAACCAAGGACCTGGGTACTGCCCTCGGGGAAAGTTCCAGAAACCGCACCCTGGCGGTTGGTCAGCTCTTTGGTAGAGAGATGCAGCCAGTAACTTGGGACTTAGGCTCTGAAGCAGAAGAGATAGACAGTCTTTGGCCTCTTTTCCTTTAAGGTTTAGATTCCCTACCAGGATCCTGGGACTCAATGCCCCCCCACCCCACCCCACCCCCCGCCCCCTGAGACCTGTAGTTGAACCCTATTTCAGGGAGAGCACTCTGGTGTAATCTTGGGGGTGGGGGTAAGGAAAAGAAAGTGGGGCTTTGAATTTCTCCTTCAGGAAGGTGCAGTTGACTGTCCAAGCACATACACATGCATTTTCGCCCACACCTGTAAGTAACAGATGTACACAGCTAGATTAATGTGTAGTATAATGTAATAGAACTTCTGTCATTCTAAACGGTGTTAAGTTACATGTAGCATTTTAGAACAGTGTCTGGCACAAGGCATAGCTGCAATATTCAAGTAATAGAATCTGGAAGATTCCCGGGGAACATACCCCTCACTGCCCTGCGGCGTGTGTGGGGCGGGGGGAGGGAGTAGTAATTCAGGAAACCAGCAGTTGCTGAGTTCAAGGATCTGCTTAGTTGTTTATTCGCTCCTTTGGTCCTTGGTTTTGTTCATTTTTTTTTTAATCTTATTTTTAAAAAGACGTGACAAAGACAAGTTCTTCTTATAGATTCTTATGAGACATGACTTATTTGGCGCAATGGAGAAGAATATGACAGCTACTTCAAAAATATTAAGAGCTATATTGTGCAAACATATGATACTATTAATTATAATGCAACGTGTCAATGATGTTCTTGATTATTCTCAAGAGTAGCAATTTCTAGAGATGTAGCTTTTCGTCGTTTCATGAATTAATTATCCATCTAAATTAGTATAGCCACAGTAAATGTTTCTTCCACATTGTCATATCATGCTATTATAAATACAGAACATCAGCTTGCAATTCTAGCTACTAGAGAAGCAGGAGTAATAGGATGACTAGACCCCAGCTGTTGACGACCAAGACAATATAGCAATACCTGTATCAAAATAAAAATTAGCAATAATTATGAAACACTTAACCAGGGCACTTTATTATATGTGATAGAATACAAGGTTGCACTGATAACACCGGAGAGTTTCAAGAATTTGTCTTTATTTTTCTCACTTGTGACTTCCAATGCTGACATCAGGCCGTTTACCTCCATGACACATTGAGAAATGCCATGAACCAACAAATAAAAGATTACTGTTCAAATGCGGGCACAATAACTTACCACTCGTGTGTGTCCTTGAGAGACATATAGCCCCCACCGTTACATTTGTCATTGCTATAAAAAGAAGCAATACCTTTTCACAACCTCTGTAATAATACTTAACTTGGGTAAGATTCATAAATCTAGTTGGCAAAAGTTATGTATGTAACTGGTATTTATGGAGTCCCAATGTGCCTTCTAGAAATTATTAGTTTTTGCTGCATAACACATCATCTGATATCTTAATGGCCTAAAACAATAAACATCTGCAATATCTTCAAGTTCTCTGGCTTGTCAAGAAAGGTTTCATCCTGGGATGCCTCAGTTTGAATAGTCTGTGTCTTGATGGAAGAAACTGCAAATATTGCAGAAGATGATACAAAGCCTTTAAGGCTATTTGTCTCACCTACTGTGGATTCTTAATTACCAGGGGATAAAAACTACTTGTAGTGGATGAATCTGGACATTACATTTCACTAAGTGATCAAAGTTAGAATCGACAAGTGATAGCCAAAGGTCATGACTTGAGGCAGGAAATGGCCTTATTAGCATAACTTATTTAAAGTTCCAGTCCTGAAAGGCCTAGCTGAATGCATCATTAGTAAGCAAAGACAAGTTCAAAGTTTTAACAATTGTAAATGTGATGAAACCCACTTTAAAGTTTAAAAAAAAAAAAAGGCCATACTAAAGAATAATAAAATAGAACATCGCTAAGTTGTAAAAAGTGAATCTGAATAATAGTCTGGGAGCAGTATCTATCTGGGATAAGTAGCAAATAATGAACAAATATCAACATATGTCTTAATTTTTTGATTTATTATGATTTACAATTAATCATTATTAATTTTTAATATGGGATAGCTTACTAGGTTATAGCTGAGAAAGCACTTGCTCTTAAGGAGTGAATTATAAGGGGCTTGAGAGATGATGGCTCAGTGATTAGAAGAATGCACTGCTCTTCAAGAGTACCTGATTTCAGTTTTCAGACCTCAGATGCTCTGTAGCTTTCTAGGCCACCTGCACATATGCATATACAGGCACACTCGTACACACAATTAAAAGTAATTTTTAAAACCACTTTAAAAGGATATCTAATGAAATATTTGGAAGTTAAAAAAATGACATTCATTTTATAATACTTTTGCAGATGGTCCAGAAATGTCTATACAATGCGTGACGACACAAACTAAGAACATGTCACTGTTGATGAACTTACATAAAGAATTCAAATGCTTTGTAGCAATATATAAAACTCACTTAAGGTCAGTTAAATAAAAATAGAAGTCAAAACAGTTGCTTATCTCACACGCAGATTGAACATCAAAGTTTAAATAATGTTTGAAAGTCGTAAAGACTCACAGTGTGCTTTTAAAAATACAAATATAGAAACTTATTTTAAATGAAAGAGGAGAAATTGCAGAAATTTGTTTAATGAGAATGCTCAGTGTTATGAAATTAATTAACTATAAAGCATGGTGACTGTAGTGCTTTGAATAGGTCTGGCTTTCATAGACTTGTGTGCTTGAAAGCTTGACCTATGGCACTGTTAAGAGATGTGCCCTTGTTGGAGGAAGTGTGTCACTGTAGGGGAGAGTTTTGAAGTTTCCTATGCTTAAACTATACTGAGTGTGGCACACATTCTCCTTCTGCTGACTTTGGATCAGAATGTAGAACTCTCAGCATCTTCACCAGTCGCATGTTAGCCTGCATATTGCCATGCTTCCCATCGTGATGACAATGGACTGAACCTTTGAAACTGTAAGCCACTCCAATGAAATGTTTTCTATTTTAAGAGTTGCTGAGGTCGCAGTGTCTTTACACAGCAATGAAACTGTAACTAAGACAGTGACTAAGTGTGGAAATAGACAAATGCCCATAATGTGGGTTTAACATCTATAGTGACCCATTCTGGCAATATCCAAGGCTTATTAAAATGAGAAGTAAAGGATGAGTTAAGTGTGTTACTGAAGTTAAGTTGCCAAATATTAGAAAATAATTAGGACTAAAAAAGATGGAAGAAAGGTTGTAAGACTTTAACAATTTATGATTATATGACTATGAGAATAGAAATGTCATTATCTAGAGAAACAAAGGCTTTACATTGTAAAATGGAAATCTAATGATTTGTAATTATAAAATTGCAGTGATGTTTCCATACTTCTAAGGAAGGAATAATATAAAATATCTAAAGTGTTCTAATCTTACTTAGGTTTTGTTTGTTTTTGTTTTTAATCACTGTGGTAAAACTCAATGTCCAAGGCAACTTACAGAAGAAATGGTATATTGGCTTATGGCTTACTGTTCTGGAGTGCTAATGTATATTCTTATCACAACAGGGAAATGAGACAGTAGGCAGGCATGGCAACTGGAGCTAGAAGCTGATGGCTGAGGGGTTATATCTCCACATGACAGATAGCAGAGAGAGCACACTGGAAATAGTGCATAGGTTTTTGAAATCTCTAAGTCTGTTCCCAGTGACATTTTTCCTCCAGCAAGGCCACCTGCTCCTAGCCTTCCAAAACAGTGTCACCAATGGGAACCACCTATTTATATGCCTAAGACTATGAGGGAATATCTCATTCAAAGCACCACAACTCTATATGGATGTTTATAATCTGGGGCCTTTTAATATTTACTTACTTACTTACTAACTTACTCAAAATTTTCACTATATAGTTCCCAGTGGAACTCTTTGGGCAAGATTAGGACATGTAACCTAGTTGGAAGATGTGTGTCACTCAAGTGTAGGCTTTGAACTTTCAAAAGCCAATGTCTTTCTCAGTTAGTTCTCTCTGTCTTGTGTTTGTGGATAAAGATGTACGCTCTCAACACTGGTCCATTGCCATATCTGACTGCCTGCTGCCATGTTCCTTGCCAAGATGGTTATGGACTCTAGCACTTAGAAACCATAAACCCAAATAAACCCTTTCTCCAGAAGTTGCCTTGGCTACGGTGTCTTATCACAGCAGTAGGAACTTAACTAAGACATCTACCATGTGATAAGAATGGGTAGGTGTGGAAGAATAAAGTAAAAATTGATACAACCTTGATGGAATCTCTATCTATTTGCTCAGTGAATATATACAGATTGCTTACAGCGTAGCAACTACTTCTCATGCATTGGGATTTTTTATGATCATTAAAAAGATGTGATATATTCATGAATGTTACATATTGAAAAAAACTGTGATGTATAAAATCAAATAAAGTTGTCTATTTAAGAGGTTATTGTAGTTTCGCTCAATGCAGTCTTTGTACATTAAATTTCTGTTGAATGAATATAATGCAAGGTGTTTTTAAGAAATAAATCTTTTGTGTAAATCTTTCTGATTGTGAACTTTACTATCCTCAATATACCTTTGCTCTCTGTTTTGAATTCTTATTTGGACAATAATCAGCTGGGGCAAAGAATTATGGAAACAAAGAATTACCAACGCTCTGTGTTTATTCAGTACCATGGAGAGCAACAAATGCCTGTCTTCCAAAGTTGTGGATGCTGCAATCTATGCTGTCACTCTGCATTCAGAGTACAGAGACAGAAAAGTAAGTACAGGAGAGAGAGAGAGAGAGAGAGAGAGAGAGAGAGAGAGAGAGAGAGAGAGAGAGAGAGAGAGAGAGAGAGAGAGAGAGAGAGAAAGATATGCTACACAAGGATCCAGCATTCAAGGACTAAATTATATGGATAGAAAACAGGTCTATCCATACAGACACCAAGAAAATATTTTGCTACAGTTTAAACTTGGTACATTTCCATTATCCAAAAAGGCAAATGCTAATTAAGATTTTAAATGCCACTGATGTTCAAAGCAAAAGTCCTTTTGTTGCTTTTGTTTGCTTGTTTTTGTTTTGTTTTGTGTTTTGAAACGGGGTCTCTCTATGTGGTCCTAGTTGCAGTGGAACATACTATATAAAACAGGCTAACCTGGAACTCAGAGATACTTCTGTCTCTGGCTCACAAGTGTGAGGATTAAAGATGTATACCACCACACTGGACTTCCAAATCAATAATCTTTACATCTTTAAAATGAGCCCTATGAACCAGGGATTATATCTTAAGTTCCAAGACTAAAAACTGACACATAGTAGTTATTCATAAATCCACTAAATATAACATACAAATCAATATGCACTAATTATTACCATTCTGCCAGGGATACCATACTTTCTTATTCAAGTTTATGAACAACCAATCTATAACACTAGACAAGATGTATTTCTAGTTAAGAATCCATAGCTTACAAAAATAAAAAATAAAACTAAATACGCAGGGAGATCTCTGAGTTCAAGGGAACCCTGAATTACAGAGTGACTTCTAGGGCAGTTAGAACATACAGAGAAACCCTGCCTTGAAAAAAAAATGAATTTAGTATTTGGCTATATATAATTTTGAATATAAATGCTTTTCAAAAATGACTAATACATAAGAGAGAATTTTATTTGTCTGTGGACTTAATTTAAACTATTCTTAAAATATCAATCTCTTGTATAAGAAATATCTCAGTGTGTTCTAACTAGTTGTTTGAGTTTCCACTCATAACTCCAACATAATGAATGCAATAACTATAAAGTCTTTTATTCACCAGAGATAGCTTATATAGCTGACTCACAACAATACTTATTCTACATAACAATAACTATTGCTTTTTGCTTTGATGGCTAATACAGTTAGGATGAGTCAGAATTGAGAAACAAAGACAAATACCAAAGCCACTATTTTTAAATTTAAATATTTTAAAGATTCCCAGAATCACTTAGATTTTTCTTCCCGAGGCTCATTTTTCTTCAGCTATCCTATTCAAAGCAATTACTTATGTTGTAACATAGTGTACAAAACAGAAATTATGGATATTGCTCAAGAAAATGTTAAATACACATATAAATTATTCAGCATTTTATAAGGAACATGACATGAAGTAGAAAGTATTAAGTGAAGCCATAATTCTGGTTGCAGATCCTATCTAAAGATCTGGCTAAGGTTTGTATATAAATGAGAATATCTTTTACTTTAAATCTACATATAACGCCCAATTTATGGGAAAAGACACTTTTTATAATAATAAACAGAAAGAAATTAACACATCCATTGGGAAAAGTTAGCCATCATTAATATAGAGAAGAGAAAAAGAAAGGAGAGGAGAGGAGAGGAGAGGAGAGGAGAGGAGAGGAGAGGAGAGGAGAGGAGAGGAGAGGAGAGGAGAGGAGAAGAGAGGGGAGGAGAGGAGAAGTCATCAACATAATGTAATAGCAATAAAGTCCATTAGCTTTAAAGAACACAGTGGTATTAATATGGAACATTTAAATTGACCTTTCACAATTGATGCTCTAAGAAATTAGTAACTATTCAATGTTTAAAAGAAAATGCAATTGAAATTGCTTAGCTTTATCTTTGCCCCAGAGATGTGTAGAACATCTCTGCAAAGTGTTTCCAGTGTTTCACCTGGAAATATGACCTACATCTTTGTGTTCTTTTCTAATGGAGATTCTACTCTAAACATACATTTGCAATTTAGAGTATAACATAGTGAGATGTTCACAAAGCTATATATATATAATTCTATACATTTAATAAAGAAAGTACAAGCTTGTGTCAGTTTTTATGCTGATAAATATACAATAATCAATTCTTCCCTTTCAAAAAAAAATGACTAAAAGCATTACAAAAGCATGTTCCATGCTACGTCTATTCAACATTCAACAACTTTTCCTATTCTTGAAGTAATATCATATTCTCACAATTATTTATTATGTAATTCTGTATTTCTGCAATAAAAGTTGTTAATTTATCTTCTTCTTGTTCTTCAAAATTAACCTGGTCATACTTGTTCATTCAGAATCTAGAGCTTGCCCCTGCAACTCTATCTCAAACCCCAGCCATTCAGAAAGCCCCCCAACAGAGTAAAGGTACCAAAAGTCTACTTCCACATTCTTCACATCCCTGACTGCAGTCACAACATCCTCCAGTGAAGTCATCAGCCACCAAAATCTCTGTCTTAGGTAGCCATACCTGGAAACAAGCCCAGCATGAGGCAGACATGTCATGTTCCTTCTTTACAATAATTAAAGAGCTTTCCCACTATAGTCTATATGACTCTTTTTTTCCAGACTCATCTCTGATGCTGGTGAACTCGCCCAAGAATCAGTCCCAAATAAACTTGCTTTAAAAACAAACAAACAAAACAAAACAAAAACTTTTAATTGAGATGAATAGGTTTATTTCATAGGTGGAGAAAACCTATTATCTTGGTGCTGAGAACCCAGGAGGAGTTGGGTCCCACGCCCAATATGTTGAGAAACTCTTGGCCACACTGGAACAGAAAACAACTCCATTACCCATTTCTGACCACTGAAAGCCAGAATGCCCCCATATGGGCTTATCCTCTATGCCAAGCCATGGCAGACCCAGCCACACTAGCACAGTTATCACAGACTCATCCAACTCATCCAGTGTTTGAGCTCCTTGGCCTGGTGAAGGGCTGGCATCATGGAGAGTCTAGGTAGCAGGTAAGTCCATCTCTTTCCTGATGGACATGGGGGCTACCTTCTCTGTTTTAACATCTCAGATCCCACCGTTCCATCACCAATTTTTGTTACAGAAATGGATGAGACCCTCTCCTTTTCACCTAAGCTACTGTGACTTTCCTGCAGTCTTAAGGGGTGATTTTTCTATTCTGGTCATGCCCATCTATCTGCCTAGTGCCTTTACTTGGCCATAATATCCTCAGTCACTTTGATGCCTTCCTTTCCCTGCCTGCCATAACATCTCCTGACTCCCATTTTGTTCTTCCTCTAGTTGCCTCACAGATCCTTATTCTAGTCTTCCCTGTCCCTTCCCTACCAGATCCATTCAACCCCCAGGTATTGGATATCTCCACACCACTGATTGTCTCCCACTACCAAATGGTCCTAGTCTGCCTTAATGACCCATTTTTTTTTCCTCCAGACCCCAGTTTCCCATCACTGCTCTGGTCACAAGCCTACCATAACCCTTCTTCTATCTCAGGGAATTGTAATTTCTATCGACTCACTTTGTACCACTCCCATTCTTCCAGTGCATAAGCCCTTTAGTGGCAACCACTTAGTAAAAAACCTCTGCCCCATTGATGAAGTAATCCCAACCTACTCTATGGTTATCAATCCCTACACCCCACATCCTCCTCTCTAACATTCTTCTTACAATTCCCCACTTTATCATCCTGGACCATTACTATCCCTCTACATATAAATTCCTATTTTCTCTTTGTTTTCAGTTGGGAGGACACTGATACATGGACTGCAAGACAAATCATGTGAACAGTCCTTATTTTTTTCCCAAATTTTAGTGTGGGACCTGTCCTCTTTAGACCTTAATTTTAGCACACTTCTTCTTTAAGTAGATGACATTCTACTCTGTATCCCTTTCCTGTCTCTGTCACAATAAATTCCTGCATCACTTCTAAACTATCTTGGTTTCCTGGGTTAAAGCATCTCTCCACCTAAAGCTCAGCTGTGAACTTCCCCTGACAGGGGGATGTCACTTCTCTTTGTTGCAGGATGCCCTCTTATCAGGCCCCTTGGCTCTCCTGGAGTGGCTATGGGTATCTTAATTCAATTTGTTGGGCTTTCATATAGGGCTATAGCTTTTTTGTTCAAATATCTAAATCCTACCATATGTGGATGGCAGCCATGTTTGAGAGTCCTAGCAGCAGCCACAGAACTATCTCGAGAGGTCCACAAGATCACCCTCTTTCTACCTATCATAGTATGCTCCACTCATCACCTCTTAGCCCTTCTTAGTTGTTCCTCTGTTTCCCTTCTTAGGCCCTCAAGTGTCCAAGCCTTTTCATCTTCTGTTCATAGAAAACCCTCAAATTACATTGACATCCAATTCTTCCCTGAATCCTCCTCCCTGGGCCATACCTATTTGATAGCACCTCTTATTCCTTCCTAGAGGCTGTGGAGAGCCTATGCTAGAAGATCACCAGCCTGATCTTCTAGACCAAACTCACAGGCTCCCACTTACCCGCTTTGTGCATGGGGTCTCTCTCATAGAACAGGAAACCTAAGGTGGCCTACGCAACCTTCACTGAAATGGTCAAGGCAACCAACCCATCTGCTACTGGATTCAGAGTACACAGGTTCTTTCTGGCAGGAGGATAAAGACACATTTCTTAATAAAGGGGCCACACAGACAAAGAATGGATGATTCTATCTGAACAACTAACTGTCTTATCCTTCCCCAGAATCAAGTACTCTCCATTATCTCTGATATCCATCAAATCAAACATTGGCCTGAAGGCGCTATTCCACTTGTTAAAGCCTCTCACTGGCCCTACCATCCTTCAGGTCTGCAATTTTTAAGGTCTACACTTTCTAACAGACATGTGCCAAAGCCAATCAACAGTTGGCACTCTAGACATACGAGTCCCTGCACCAGCTGTGAGGACACCAACTGTGTGGTGACAGTAGTCCTTGTTGACACTTTTGCAAGGTAGAGCTAAGCACCCCTTATTTCTGGAGAAATGGTGGATGTGGTTGCTCAGGTGGTCCTTCAACACATAATTACTCACTTTGACATACTACAGACCATCCAAATAAACAATGGTCCAACTTTCATTTCCAGAGTCATTCAACTCCTGTGTGAAGCTCCAAACATCCTCTGGAAACTCCACATTTCCTATTGCCCACAATTCTCAGGAAAGGTTGAGAGAGCCAATGGACTCATCAAACAGCAGCTCACCAAGCTCTCCCTCAGACTCAGGTTATCATCACTCTTCCTCTTCTTCATTGCCCCATTCTCCTCCGAGAAAACCCACATAGGTCTAACCTTTTCAAGGTCTATGTGAGAAGCTACTCCTCTTAAGACACCAGCTTCAAGCCCAGACACCATAGTTGGTACCTACCATAACTCTCCCTCCTATGTCCCCTCTCTGTTTACATACTGAAAGCTACCTACCCACCCCCACACTAACAAAACCAACTCTTCTCAAGCCTACCCGACTTTCCCCAGGAGACCAAGTGCTTCTTAAGAAGTTATCTGCTAAGTCTCTAGAGCTCAGTGGAAAGGACCCAACATTGTAATTCTCACTAACCCCTCAGCTGCCAAGCTCCTGGCACATTAGGGCTGGTACTACCTCTCCAGTCTTAAAATGGCATCTACCCAAGATGAGTGATCTGTCCAACAACCTGAACCTTCCACCCTTTAGTTCTCCAGAAAGCTCAGTGAGGAGCCAGGATGGTTAAACCAGGGCAGTCATCTTTCTCCTTGCATCTTTGGGATTAATATAACCAAATTACAATTTTAAAACATAATAAAATAGTGGAGATTTGCACATATTTAATCCCCCCCAAAAGCATATATTTTTGTTGTATGAAGCCATTTGAGTAGGGGAAAAAAAAGGAATTCACTATTTTAAGATGGTTTGAAGATGTTATCTATTCTTTGTGTCCTGGACTACAACACTGGCTGATTATTTGTTATATGTCCTGGGTCTTACCTTAAGCTTCTGTTCTTTCAGACTCATTTCTAATATTTGTCTCCTTCTTCTGTATACTGGCAGACATTCTTGCTCAATTTCTTATCCACCAAGTGAAGATTTTGTTCAAGGGCTTGGCTTTCTCAGCTGTATGGCATAAACTTGTAAATAAGGAAAGAGACTAAGAACACCAGGTTTATTTCAGTTTGCTTTCCTTCCTTCACACTGTGGCTACTTGTTAAATTTCTGATACTGTGGACCAGATTTTTATTTTATTTCTGTTCCCATATTTTTCTACTTGTTCTATTGGCAGAATTGTTTCACAATAGCCTTTTTCTCCCATAGCACACACAGAATCTCCCATCTCTTAAGCACCACTTTGCATGGGAAAGCACAGCTCCTCAGATGCTCTTACTTGCTTCCCTTGTCTCCCTCTGAATCAACAAGCTTAAACCTTAATCCTGCATTATGCCAACAGGAGAAATCAGGAGAAACATAAGCATTGTCTTTTGTCAAATTTGTTATGAGTGCTGACTTGGACCACTTAAATTTCAAAAATGCATTGTTACAGAGGAAATGCCCACTTAATAAGCAGAGACCATTTTGCCATCCCTGCTTCCAAACACTGTGGTTTAGATTTGAAACCCATCCATAACACAGATGTTCATGTGTTGTTACAACAAGACTGCCAAATGAATGATAAAATCTGCTGTAGACCATGGAGAGGAATGGCAGAATCATATTGTGTATTTCAGGAAGGCTTTCAGTTTTGCAGTTAAATGAATATGACTTGACCTAGAATTAATTACATTTCTATCTTGGTTTTCTCTGGATAAATAGTAATCCAGCATTTATGCATTGTAGAGTTGCCTAAGTTTAAATATAATAATGTAAATAAAATGTTTAATTCAAACTCAGTTGAGCCCAGTGTAAAATCAGTATTAGTTGCCCATTCATACTCTTTACGAATTTCCTGTTAAAGTAAAAATATCTGGTTATAAATCAGAATTATTGGATTTAATGTAATAAAAGAGTGAATTATTATAACTTGAATAGCTATATATTATTAAGGCTAGAAATAAGTGATAGTTTTTACATATAAAACAAGATAAATTATAGTGAAAGAATCAAATTCAAAAGAATTCTTCAGTAGAAAGGAAAACATAGGACTAGAGAAGTGGTTCACCACTAAGACCACTTGCTGTTTTTGCTTGAGGACCTGATTCAGGTTCTTATCATCAATATTGGGTGTCTTCCAAACCCCTGTAACTCTAGCTCTAAGGGAATCAGATGATTTCTTCTGGCTGTTAGATCAGAATTGATCAAAGCAAGGTGGAAATAAAAGAAAGAATGAATGGACATTAAACAGCAGCATATTGTTCTTTTGTAAGAATAATGAGGGGTGATGTATGTGTACACTCCCCGCAGAGGTGGGAGGATTGGAGTTTTATAGGCAGCAGGAGGTCTTGGGGTGGAAAATTCTCTGTCCCGGTCTGTTCTCCTACAGTCTCAAAATTTTAATTACCAAGAGAGGTTGGTGGGGCCTTGTTAGGAAGGCAGATGTTCTCAGGCCACTGGTCTTAGGGTGGAAGTGAGTCTTATTAGTTAATGAGACTTAACCTAACCATTCCTTTAGGGTCTCTAGAATGTCAGGAGGTTTCTGGACCTAGTAGCTGCTGGTTGTAGTGTTCTTAGAAATATATTATTTTGGGGTCAAAAATAAAGAGACCACTATTCCAACTGAAGTGTCTATAGACTTTACTTTTGATCAGAGGATGATCATGGGATAATAGTGAATAGTCCTGGACAATAAGTGCATTTGGATTTTAGTGCAAGCAAAGTGGTGAGTGTGTGTTTCTAATTGGTGAGGGTCAATGTCACACTTATTCCTTCTTATAGAAGAAATATGCAAAGAATTGATGCATAGAAAGTGGTGGAGTCACTGCTCTATAGAGAAAGGGGTCACTGCTTCAGGCCATTAACTTCTTAGAATGCAACAGTGTAGCTGGTGGTATGGTTTATAAAAAAGAAAAAGTAAGAAAGAGAGGCCAAGATAGGCTTGATAGAAGCACAGAATGGTGAGGTGGGAGAGGTGCCTCGGCTGGCTCATACTGAGGCATCTTTTCCCCCTGAGGTACCAGCTATAAAACGGATATAGTGTAGAATAGAGGTTGAGTTGAGAAGGGAGTAGAGACAGAGAAAGACAGAGAGAGAGAGAGAGAGAGAGAGAGGAGAAAGAGAGAGAGACAGAGACAGAGAGACAGAGAGACAGAGAGAGACAGAGAGACAGAGAAAGAGACAGAGACACAGATACACAGAGACACAGAGAGACAGAGAGACAGAGAGACAGAGAGAGACAGAGAGACAGAGAAAGAGACAGAGACACAGAGACACAGAGAGAGAGAGAGAGAGAGAGACAGAGAGAGCAGAGGCCAGCCAGGAACACTTAGAGAGAGGAGGAAGGGTGAGAGGGAGAACGGGGTTGTGGAGAGAATAAGAGAGATAGGGAGGCAAACAGCCCCTTTTAGAGTAAACTAGGCCTACCTGGCTGTTGCCAGATAACTGTGGGGTTGAGCCTAGAAGGAAGGGTAACAGAGCTTTTATCAGTTGTGTAGGATTGAAACATTTGTAAGTCTTACAAGGTAGAAGAGAGAAAAAGACCTTCATTCCTCATCCTTAACACAGGTTTTGTAATATTTGGGAAAAAAAAGATGCATATATGATATTTCTTATAGTATTAGCATGTTCTTATTTAGGAGACCACCGATCTTCCTTATTAGAACCTTTCCTCTAGCCTGACAGGCGTTAGCAGCTATCAGCCTTCCTCCCCTGGTTTCTTAGCCCACCTAGGCTTTTTGTGTCATTGACCTCCACAGGCATCTGAATGCAAACGATTCACATACAGACAAGTAAGCACACACACATACACATTAAATTTAAAAGCAAATAAATAAATAAATAAATAATGTTTAACATTCTAAAAAGAGTAAGAAAAAAATAAACAAGCAAAGTTGGTATAGAATACTTTAATATCAAAATTTATGTAAATAACCAAGAGTAAGTGGTCATCATAAAACCATTAGGAAATCTTTAAATAGTGATGCAATGTAAAGATATGTTCGTTTAAATAACAAAATGTTGTGATTTGTTTGTTTGTTTGTTTGTTTGTTTTTCTTAATGTTTAGGTCCAAGTGATTGCAATGTTGCTCTTAGAGATTCGAGACAGTTTATAGTTAATTGTAAAAGATCTTATCTAACGTGTAAGAATTCTCAGACTCAAAATCTTTTGGTAACTTCCTAAGTGTGTGTTTATATAAAAGGACAAAGAAATACCAGAAACTTTAACTTACCTCTCAATTGTTCTCTTCACCCTGTATTGCTCTCTGTGTTTTTGAAAACTGTTGAGTTTATCACATAGTCAACATTAGAAAACTAGAAAAATAAGGTCAGGACATATGAAAACAGACCACCTCATTCTGGGGTCAGTCCAACTTGACTATTTTGCTTAAGGTTTTATTTTCTACCAGGCAATTTCTATCACACAGCTCTTAAAAGCTGCTTTTATAAGCCTCGGGGTACTGTATTGTCCAATGTGTTTTACCTATGTGGTACCCTTGATGAAATAGCCTTCCTCAGTTGTATGTGCCATCTCTATTCTAGCTGTGACCCTGATGCACAGAAATTATATCTTTAACGGGAAACTCAGAATGTTGTGGTTCATTTTCTTCTTCTCAATATGGTAACTAAACCATTGCTGCCCAAAAGGTTATTGATTTCTTACACAGATTGCACAGAATGACCTGATTCCTAAATAGTTTCAAAAGACCAATGTTTCCTGTCATAATTTCATACGAGTATTTTTGTTACTTAATATTCATCTTTAAATTTTAGGAAAAAATGAGCAGATATTAAATAAATGTTGCTGCATCATAAGAACATAAAACCAAATAGTTTCAAAATCAGAGAAAAATACATAAACAACTGCTCAATTTTATTGCTGGTTGATTTTTATATAAAATTATTTATTGTTTGATAGAGTTCTTTCATGCATTGAGAAAATATTATATAAAATATGTTAATAAAAGTAATAAATACAATATAATAACATGATTCATTCAAAATAAAGGAAATAATTACAGTTAAGAAGCATGAATACTCTTCCATATCTTCTTTCTCAGTAGTTGACTATAGAAATTTAGTATGAATACTCTTCTGTATCTTCTCTTTCAGTAGTTCTTGAATAAGTGTTCTAGATGGCCCTCTCCTCATTACAACATTATCATCTGATAATAAAGTAAAGCTGTCTGTAGGGCCAGATGTCTGTGATTGTATCAGTATACTTATCACCTTTTTAAAAAGTGTCATATGAACTGTGTTTTGAAGCCATAAGTATTTTAGATAATAAATACACAATGGTTCAGAGAAGAAATCCCACATACGTGATAGGTATTTTTCCATCAGACAAATGAGTCAATTCAAGCCAGATTAGATTAGACTAAAGGCAGGTTTATTGGGAAGTTGCTCTTGGGTGGGAATGGTCAGTGGCCCCAAGGACCAAGGAAGGAAGTCATCATGGGGATGGGGGAATAGGAGAGGGACAGAGAAAGAGAGAAAGGGCCCACATGCAAAGAGAGAAGAGAAAAAGAAAGAGAGAGAGAGACAACACAAAATTTCTGAATTATATAGGAAAGAGCCTCTGGTGGATATCAAGTAGTAACTGAGAGACACTGGGAAACTCTGGAGGCCAGGTCTGCCTTGATATGTAAAATATGCACTCTAGTCCTTGTCCAGTGTCTGAAACAAAACAATAAGCTCCGAAGTTCTCATATACAATTTATTAATAATGAAAAATAATAAATCTGCATATCCAAAAACATATCAAAAGTTTAGCATGTGTTGAAGCTGCAAGCAATGAGTAATTTTTTAAAACATATGGAAACATAAGTAAAATAATGAAGTATCTATATAATTCATAATTATTACTTTAAGAGTAACAGTATAAAGGCAAAATCCATGATACTTGCAACATATACAGAGAAACTTCAGAAAAATCCAACACTTTCTCACAATAAGAACCCTCATCAAGCACACCAATAGAAAGGCCATAAACAATGCATCCACAGCTAACGTCAAGCTACATGAATGAGTTCACAGAAAACATCAAACTGTATGATGAAAGCTAAAGGACATTCAGCATTAGCACAAAAAAAAAAAAAAAAAAAAAAAAGACTTTTACTCACAACTGCAATACGGGTCTGGCATCCTACCATTTAGGCAAGAAATTTAGGCAAGAAAGTTAAAAGTTAGAAACAAAATTGTTTTTCATGACATGATCTAAAATATGAATAAAAAAGTAAAGTCTCCACTCAATAAGCTACTAGAGCTAACAAATTTATAGAATACAGAGTGAACACACAAAAATCACTTGTCTCTATAAAATGAAACACGGTCAAAACAGATTATTAAGAGTAACAGTAAAAGAGTAAAATATTATAAACGAATTGACCAAGTAACTGTAGTCTGATGGAAGAACCTAAGAAAGTCACAAGTAAGTAAAAAAAAAAAAAAAAAAAAAAAAAAAAAAAAAAAAAAAAAAAAAACCCTCATGTTTGGATTAGTTACTTTTCGGTTATTGTGACAAAATACATCAACCAACAGCAATTTATGAAAACATTTATTTAGCCTAAAGTTCTAAAGAAATAAGAGTGCATCATGATGAGGAACCATGGCAGCAAATAGCGGGCTTGGGACAGAAGCAGGAAGACAGAGATCATACCTTCAGCCATAACCTCAAAACAGAGAAGAAACTGGAAGTAGAGTGAATCTATAGCTTGTTAAAGCCTGCCCCAGCTTTCTCCAACAAGGCTTCACTTCTCAATAATCTCTCCAAACAGTGCCACCAACAATGAACCAAATGTGTTCCTGACAGTGGCACACTCCTTTATCCCAGGATTTAGGAGGCAGAGGCAAAACAAGGTAGATCTCTGTGAGTCTGAGACCAGGCTGACCTACGTAGGACAGTAAAAGTACTAAGTAAGACCTTATTTCAAAACAAACAAGCAAACAACAAACAAAAACAAAACAAAATAAAACAAAAAGAACCAGATGTTTAAGTACATGAATCCAGGAGGCATTTCTCATTCAAACCAACTGTGATGGGAAGTCTTGGTTGTCAACTTGATTATAATTGGAATTAACAAAAACCCATAAAAGAAAGAGCATACTAGTGAAAGACTTTTGCTTAATTTAAAGTTGGAAGATTTTATTATAATCCACAAACTAAGGTGGGAAGACACACTTTTAATCAAAATCGTTTTAGCTGTAAAACCCACCTCTCATCTGTACCATCCCTTCTGCTGGGAACCTATATACTATAGAACATAAGAACATACTATAAGAATATCTTTTCTTTTTATAGGCAACCATTGTTGGACTACCTGGACTACAGCCTGTAAGTCATGCTAATAAATTTATATATATATATATATATATATATATATATATATATATATATATATATATATGTGTGTGTGTGTGTGTGTGTGTGTGTGTGTGTGTGTGTGTGTGAATTTATATATTCATATATATATATATATATATATATATGAAATTATATATAAGTATATATATTTTACTTTACAGAACCTTGACTAATATACCACCATAATATTTTTGGAGTAAAATAGTTAAGAATATCCATGCTCCCAGACTCTAGGCTCCTGACACGCTGCCAAGACCTTCATTGATCTCACCTTTCAGTCACTAGGGCAATGCCCCCACAGCCCCTCCCACAGAGAGGTTTGTGTCACCCAGCAGGTAGAGGGTGTGACTACAGGCCTCCATCTCAAGAGATCTCCATATTAATGAGATACCTAAAGGCCAGAGGGCATAGCCAATTAAGCATAAGATCCTCGTCTCTCCTCCCTCCCTATTTAACTCAGGTTTGCCCTGAGAATCATTGAGGTACAACCAGATCCACTTTCTGCCATGACAATAAACCTTTTAAAACCAAGGACTTCCTCGTGTAATTATTGAGGCCCCGCAGTGGGGAAGCATGGAGAAGGCCTTAGACTACCAAGCCGCTGCTTAATTTTCTGCCTGGAGGACTTCTCTACGTTTCTCTTCGGAGGCCTGCCAACTCAAACAAGCTAGCCAACCCAGCCAAGCAAGTGCCGGTAACCAAGAGTCTCATACCACTACCACTGTGGGCATTGCTGGAGCTTCTCTCCCTCTTGTTCCTCTAGGCTGCGGGCCAGTCCAGCCCATCAGCCCTCTGTCTCAGTTCTTCTGCTGCTCCCACAGGAATTCAGGCTGAGATCTCTCTACACCCGGGCAGAGCCCCACAACTTCTCACAGCCCAGCATCTGCCCAGGGCCACGTAGAAAAAACTCAGTCAAACTCCCGTGCTTCTGCTCCCCAGAGCCAAGGTTCCAGCCACTGCCTGGGAAGGCAGACATGGGGGAACAACAACACAGCCCAACAGAACTCACACCCACGAGGGAGCAACAGCTCCACAGTGCTTAGCTGTCCAAAAGTAGGAAAGAAAGTATGTCAACTTTAAATGATCTTTGTCTTTTTAGCTCATACTCTGCAGATGAATGCGGGTAGGGCTTAATTGTTTCCCTTTAGCTGAGGTTTACCATTTTATTCTATACTTGCTTAGCTAGTTTGTAAAAGTAAGAGACAACCTTGAGAAGAAAGCTTGTGAGTGAGACAGCTCAGTATGTACCCTAGAAATTCAAAGTGAGGGGAAGAATGACTGAATGTTTGATAGGAAATAGATGAACACCTCAGACTCATTTGACAGAACACAACAAAAACAACAACAACAAAAAGCTGTTTGCTTGCTCATAAATATACACCTGAAGTCATAAAATTCTGAAGTAAAAAAAAAATGAGGAAAGCCCCATTATCATTGGTTTCTGAAAGAACTTTTATGGTAACACACCAAATTAAAAATAGGATAAGAAAACTCAGGCAACAAACAAAAACTGTTGTGTTTCTGAACAGCAGAAAGAAAGAGAAAAGAAAAAGAAAGGGAAAGAAGAAGAAAGAAAGGAAGGGAAGGAAAGAAAGAAAGAAAGAAAGAAAGAAAGAAAGAAAGAAAGGAAAAAAAGAGAAATAAGAAATTGAGTCACTGAAAACTGGTACTGCAATATGGTAGATATGTTCCTCCATCTTCTATTGTTGCTGAGGGCATTTCAGGTTTAAGTAGACTTTGATCTTCTTGATGAAGATCTCATGGAAAATTATCCAACTTTACTCTAGGAACTGGAGGTCACTATGCACTAGCTAGTTTAGCTTCTGTTAAACATCTTGCTTGCACAAACACAGAGTAGGAAGTGTCTCTCTTTATCTTTTTTTGATAACTTTTGGTTGAAAGTCAATTTTATTCGAAGGAAGAAGTCAAAATATCACTATTTGCAGTGGTATGATAGTATACTTAAGTGACCTCAATATTTCCACTAGAAAACTCCTAAACCTGATAAACAACTTCAGCAAAGTAGCTGGATATAAAATTAATTCAAAAAAGTCAGTACTTTTCTGTTACTCAAAGGATAAATAGAATGAGAAAAAAGTTAGGGAAATGACACCCTTTACAATAGTCTCAAACAATATAAAATGTCTTGGTGTGAATCTGACCAAGCAAGTGAAAAATATCTGCATGAAAAGAAAGTCAAGTCCCTGAAGAAAAAAATAGTAGCTCTCAGAATATGGAAGATCTTCCATGCTCATGGATTGGCATTATTAGTAAATTAGTAAAAATGCCCATCTTGCCGAAAGAAATCTATAGATTCAATGCAATTCCCATCAAAATTCTAACTCAATTCTTTATAGAGATTGACAGAGTAATTTGCAAATTCATTTGGAATAACAAAAAACCCAGGATAGTGAAAACTATTCTCAACAATAAAAAAACTTCTGGAGGAATCACCATCCCTGACCTCAAGCTGTACTACAGAGCAATAATGATAAAAACCGCATGCTATTCGTACAGAGACAGGCAGAAAGATGAATAAAATAGACTTGAAGACCTAGAAATGAACCTACACACCTATGGTCACTTGATCTTTGACAAAGGAGCTGAAACCATCCAGTGGGAAAAAGACAGAACATTCAACAAATGGTGCTGGTTCAAATGTAGGTCAGCATGTAGAAAAATGCAAATCAATCTATTCTTATCTCCTTGTACACATCTCAAGTTCAAGTGGATTAAGGACCTCCACATAAAATCAGATACACTGAAACTAATAGAAGAGAAGGTGGGTAAGAGCCTCAAATACTTGGGCACAGGAGAAAAGTTCCTGAACAAAACACCAATGGCTTATGCTCTAAGATCAAGAATTGACAAATGGGACCTCATAAAATTGTAAAGCTTCTGTAAAGCAAAGGACACTGTCAATAAGACAAAACAGCAACCAACAGATTGGGAAAAGATCTTTACCAATCCTACATCTGATAGAGGACTTATACCTAATATATAAAAAGAACTGAAGAAATTAGACTCCAGAGAATCAAATAACCCTATTAAAAATAGGGACAGAGCTAAATAAGGAATTCTCAACTGAGGAAACTCAAATGGCAGAGAAGCAGCTAAAGAAATGTTCAACATCCTCAGTCACCAGGGAAATACAAATCAAAACAACCATGAGATTCTACCTCACACCAGTCAGAATTGCTAATATCAAAAACTCAGATGATAGCAGATGCTGGTGAGGATGTGGAGAAAGAGGAACACTCCTCCATTGTGATTGCAAGCTGGTAAAATTACTCTGGAAATCAGTCTAGCAGTTCCTCAGAAAAATGGACTTAGTATTACATGAGGACCCAGCTATACAACTCCTGGGCTTATACCCCCAAATGCCCCAACATATAACAAAGACACATGTTCCACTATGTTCATAGTAGCTTTATTTATAGTAGCCAGAAGCTGGAAACAACCCAGATGTCCTTCAACAAGACTGGATACAGAAAATGTGGTACATTTACACAATGGAATACTACTCAGCTTTCAAAAACAATGAATTCATGACATTCTTAGCAAATGATTGGAACTACAAAATATCATCCTGAGTGAGGCAAACCCAATCACAAAAGAACACATATTGTATGCACTCAGTGATAAGTGGGTATTACCCCCAAAGCTCAGAATAACCAAGATACAACTCACAAACTACATGAAGTCCATGAAGAAGAAAAATCAAAGTGTGGGTGCTTCAGTCCTTCTTAGAAGGAGTAACAAAATACTCATGGGAGCAAATATGGAGACATGTGGAACAGAGACTAAAGAAGGGGCTGTCTGGAGACTGCCCCACCTAGGAATCCATGCCATGTGCAGTTACCAATTGTAGATTCTGTTGTGGATATCAGCAAGTGCATGCTGACAGGAGCCTGATATAGCTGTCTCCTGAGAGGGTCTGCCAGAGCCTGACATATACATAAGGGGATGCTCACAGCTAACCATTGGACTGATCATGTGGTTCCCAATGGAGGACTTAGAGAGAAGACTGAAGGAGCTGAAAGGGTTTGTGACCCCATGGGGAGAGCAACAGTACTAACCAACCAGAGCTCCCAGGGTCTAAAGCAGGGAGCCTGGGAACACATAGGGAGGGACCCAGGCCTCCAGCTGTATATGTAGGGGAGGATGGCCTTGTTGGGCATCAGTGGGAGAGGAGATTTTTGGTCCTGTCAAGGCTGGATGGCCCAGTGTGGGGGAATTTGAGAGTGGGGAGGTGGGAGTAGGTAGGTGGGTGGGGGAAGATCTTCAAAGAAGCAGAAGGAAGGGGGATGGGTTAGGAAGTTTCTGGGTGGAGGGGGTTGGAAAATGAGATAACATCTGAATGTAAATAAATAAAATATCCAATAAAAATTTTTAAAAAGTATTTCTTTAACTTACCACACTCTGGAATTCCAATGACTGGAAATGTAGTAAACCATCTCTGAATTTGAAAAATAAATGTTTTCTTTTTCTTTCTTTCTTTCTTTCTTTCTTTTCTTTTTTTTTTTTTTTTTTTTGTGACTCTAACACTTTATTAGATAAGAGGTCACAAGCCACAGGACTTTAATGTGTAAGAAATTCACTGGCAATAAAGCCACATGGATGCCAGTTCCCCACCAGTCCACAGCACCTCACTTTATCTATCATTTTACATGATGTGGGACAGAAGTGAAGAGGAGGAGTCAAACCCGTCATTTAAAAAATAGAAGACAGTAGGAACCAAGAATGAGCGCTGGAGGAGCATGAGTATTATTGGCCTGCACTGTGGAAGGAGAGGCTGCCGGTGATACTGGGTGATACTGGTGGAGGGAAGGCCTAGGTCAGTCTAGAGCCAACACGTTTTAAAGCATTCTCATGACCTATTGCTCCTCCACCTGTCTCTGGCTTCCCAGAGAATAAGTAATTCAGCACCTATAGTTAGGCTTGAGGGTATCCCTGATACATACAATAGACACAAACCACTGGCAGATGTCAGTTTCAGAACTGTGGTGGGGACTGGCCCAATTGGTGTGTGGGGAGAGGCTACTGGCAGGAGCTGTGAGGTGGGTGTGTACTGAGGGTTAGGTACACATGGACCTACCAGTGTAGTGAAGGAGTGTGTATGTGCACAAGCTTACATGTCCCATGCAAATCTCTAAGAAGCAGTATGGTGGAAGGGAGCCTGTTTTCTTTGGTGGGAGAAGGAAATGATTAGAAAGGACCACAGGAGCTCTGGTTCTCCCGGAAGCAAGAAGCCTGTCCCCCATTCTACCACTACCTAGGGCAGCTGTGCCTGCCTGAGACCGTTCCAGAACATGCCCTGTTCTCAGCACACCAGACCACTGACAGCTGTGCTGACTAGTTTTTTTTTTTTCTTGTGTCAAGCCAGCTCCTGCCTCTCAGATGAGATAGAACTGCAGAATCTTCCACTCTCTTCTTCCCCCAGAAGTGGGATTCAAGCAGAGACCTTGGCTCAAACTCCACACCAATCTGTAAACCTTCTAAAAGAGTTAAAGTGCTTTGTTCTCTATGAATCCCAGAGAATGGTGGTCTGCCTGCCAGTCTACCCTGCACTGTGACACCCTCCTAAATGTGCAATGGCACCCCTCACCCACCCATAAACACAACCAACAGCAGGTACGACAGACGGGAAGTAAACCGGACTATTAACATCTCCCTCTAGTCTAGATTAGAGCCAGCTAGCCTGAAGAAAGAAGCAAAGCTACTCCCTAATCCGCTCTGTGGATAAGCCTCTGAGGAAGGAGGGCCTGAGGACACCTGCAGCTTCACTGACCCAGAGTACTCACTCCCAACCAGGCTCAGCCCATGCTCAGCCACCTTAGGCATGCTGCCACTGAACCAGAACTTTGGAAAGAGTCTGGTCACTGGCACATGTTCCTGGGAGCCTGAAAATGCCCTACCACGCCAATAATCTATAGGATAGGTCTTTTCCCAGGGTCTAGGTGACTGTCCCTATGTCTGGAGGATGGAGGAACTTAGGTTTCCCTCCTGCATCCTTAAATTCCTGCTTTGATGTCATGGAGACACACTTCCTTCTGTATGCCATGCCTGCCAGGCTCACCTTTAACCCTGAGCACCTGTAGGCTCCAGGGACCTGGTTTCATTTAGCAATGCTGACAGCCAATGACATAAGAACTCTTGATTGAGAAAGCTAAAATGGTAGCACTGTAGATTCCTGAGGGCCCACAGCTTGGGAGCTGAGGAAAAAACAAGCACTGATATCATTCCAAGCCTGCAACCTCCTCCTCTGACATGGAAGTGTAGCTCCTCACATCTGAACTCTCGTGGGAGAGCGGGTCTTCACCACCTCTGTTTCCCCTCTCACTGAGGGAGTGTGTCCCCTTGGAATAGAGTGGAGGCCTAGTTATGTGGAAGTGGGTGGGGTTTCTCGGCACGGAAGACATTGCAGGAGCTGGAGCAGCAGTGGTATATGCCTGAAGCCATGACAGTGCTGCCACCACAGCACTGGCACGGAGCCCAGAGGGCTAGAAGATGTCCGCTTCTCTCCCAATGCCCACATACTTGAGGGCATCAACTTGGCTGTACCTATAATCAAAGAAGAACTCTTCATCAGCCTGAATTGCTCTCTTGGCAAAGATCCCAATGTGGTGATCTCCATTCACCATGACCACTTTGGCATAATAGTTGGGGTTCACTGAATGGTTTGCAAGGTGAATTTTGTTTCCTTTCCGGGTAGCATCCACTACAAAATCATTGTTGAGGTTTAAGAAGAAGCTGGACATATAATTATCATAGACCTTCCCTTGTCAATCAGCCTCATCCTGAGAGATGAGCTCACCACAATATTCAGAAATTAATTTATTCTTCTGCACAGACAGATGAAGGTGCCCCATCTGGCCATACCAGAAGGGGCCAGCAGCAGGTGATTTTTGAGGCCATACTAGATGCTGCAGTTTTTGCAGGACACCACCTTACAGTCCCAGTGCTCTGAGTCCCCACAGGTGAGGCCCAAGTCAGGGTCACACTCACGAACTGCCAAATAGCATGGACATTACTTGGTATTGCACTGAGTCTTACAGAGACAACCAGGAAAATGATTTTGGCAGTCTGGGCTGCACTGACAGAACTTTTCATAAATATTCTGGGTCATGATGCAGGGGCATGTGCTGTTACAGGGATGGTCCTGGTGGTCACAGGGTTGGTAGTTATACACTTGTGTAGAATTGTTATTTTCTTTAGCTGGATTATCCTGCAGTGTGCAACCTACAACCTGTGATTTCTTTTCTTCCTCTGTGCAGGGTTCATGAGCTCATCTGTTGGCAGCTTCAGGATAAGTGATTCTTTGACTGCAAACTGAAAGATCTGTTTGCATGTCTTTGTTTCCAGAAACCTGGCTATTGAGCGGAAGTTGTTGAAGTAGGTACCATGGAACACTCGGAAAAGAGGTTCTTCAGCTTCAGTCTATTCCATAGGCTTTGAGGTGGCTTCCACAACACAGAGCTGAAGTGAGGCTGGACTAGCTTTCTGTTTCGTGGGGCTCTGACAGCAAGAGTTAGCCTCTGAGGAATTGGAGGTCCAGTGTGTCTATCACTGTCTCCTTTTTTAGTCTCGGCTATAGCAGAGGCTGATGTATTGGAACTGAAAGCATTGACCACTGGGTGCCTTAGGCGGCGACACCTAGAGCACTTGGACAGAGGGTTATGCAGCATGGCATACTCCTTTTCTCCTTCCAGCAAAACCAAGCAGTCTGTGCCACATTGTTCTAGCTCAATCTTGATTTCCTTGTTCTTGCACTTATATACATTAGGGGTGGCATGGAAAGGGTGAAAGAAAAAGTTGTATTTAAAACAGTGCCAGCAGGAAACGGTGTGGAAAGAGTACAGAGACTGCTCCCGCTGCACTGACTTAGCATTGGGACCATCGATGTTGGGTGTGCACTGAAGAGGAAGTGCGTTGGGGTCCGACATCTCTGTCAGCTCTCAATACCTCTCCTTCATGTCAGGGACACTATTCTCAAGGAACATGGAAGCAATGGCGCTGAAGATCATGTCATTTGGAAACTGCTTCTTGGAACTCTTTCTGTTGCTTCGACAGCATGGCGTTTCCTCTTTCTTGTTACTGGCAGGTCCTCTTTGCTGTCATCTTGCTTTCCATCGAAGGTATTGTTGTGCCCTTCCTCCTCCTCATCTGAGTACTGATTGAGGGCATCTACCAACTCCAGAAACACAGCATCACTGATCAGCACAGATCCAGGGATCATCTCTTCTTCACCGTGGACTTTGCCATCATAGTTATTGATCAGCTCCTCGATGAAAGTTTCATCTTCTTCCTTCACTGCGTCACCCATGTAGGGAATATTGCACAAAACCGTCTCATCCTCCACCATGAAATTCTGCTGCAGAGGGGACCAGGAATACATGATAGAAACCCATGCAACAGTGTTCAGAGACCTCATCAGCATGCCTGGCTGTCAAAACCTGGGAAGATGCTCTCTATGGTACACTTTTTCAGAAAAGGGTGCCCACTCACAGGCTCCATTGGCTAACAGGCTGGACACTAAGTTTCTTCCGTTCTTCGTTGTAGATTTGGTTTTTTTCTTGAACCTTTGCAAAATTTGCCATATACAGAGCCTTTGCTCCCATATTTTCCCGGAGCCATTTGAACTGCTGCAGCCTCAGCCGCAGCCGCATATACTCAGATTTCATTTTTCTTTTCCAACATGTGATGCATTTGGAAATTAGGGGACTTGCTATATCCATTTTCCTGGACTCACGGAATGCAGCAGAAAATGTTGCAGTTTATAATGTACCTTTATTTTTCAGATGAATGGCAAGACCTTTTTTGTTTAGTTTGTTGTTTTTTTGTTGTTGTTTAGTTGTTTATTGCTTGAGAGAGGATCTTTGTTGTAGCTCTGATTGGCCTGGAATACTATGTGGACCAGGCTGGCCTTGAAGTCAGATCTGTCTATTCTACCTCGCTCCATCCTGAGACACAGACACACGCAACTAGGACACCTGCACACTACGGCCAGCCACGTCAAATAAATGTTTTCTTTAGAAAGAAAGAAAGAAAGAAAGAAAGAAAGAAAGAAAGAAAGAAAGAAAGAAAGAAAGAAAGAAAGAGAGAGAAAGAGAGAGAGAGAAGGAAAGGGCATCAGCTACAATGGATGATGATGTGATAAATTTGTTTGATTGTGGTAATAATTCACACTACCTTTTATATCATAAATGTACTTTGTCCATACTAAATATATTTTGTAAAGTATTTCACCTTCCTAAGTTTTTTTTCCCCTTCATGCGTTCATGCATTTAATCCAAAGTTAAAACAGTGTATATTCTGGGATATATTTTAGATAAATTGCTAACTTGAAATGTTCATCCAATATTGTTTTCCTAAAGTATTTATCACAATTCCTGATAGGTGGAAAATATCAGATGATGTCACTCTATTTTATATAATCACATTAAAGCAATTTAAATTGTATTACTAAGCTCGGTCACTATTCCAAATAGAAAATTAACCTGGCTAAAAACATGTGGTAATATTTTAAATAGGCGGCACTCAATCTGGCTTGGTCTTAATCAGCCTCCATCTTCCCAACTAGACAAGGCCTGGCCACAAGCAGCAGTGGCAGCATATTGTTGCCAGTTCAGGCTGCTGGTTCAGGTGGCCAGAAGTACCCGCCCTGGCAGCCACGAAATGCCAGTGTGGGAGATGGCTCTGCCAATCTTCCAGGCTGTCTCTACAAGGCTGCGCTGAGTGCAGACCATCCTGCCATCCACATGGTACCCTGTAGAAATGAGATTCTAATACTTAAAGATTAATCAAAGACTTTATATGTTTGATAATGCTCAATTAACAAGATGCTCACATAATTAGAAGTGTGTCCCAATATCTAACTTTGATATAAGTTGTTACCCTGGACTGCTCTTGATACAAGTGTGGCCATCCATGGATCCTCCGTGTCTCTCCCCAGATCCTCCTCTTCCTTCTCCTCTTCCTCTCCTTTTCCTCTCCTTACTCCTCCCATTTTAGCTCCTCCCAACTTGTGGGGAAAATTCCCCCCTACAAAAACAGATTAATATCTGTTATTCATTCAGAGTAGGGAAATTACCACAAATCATATTGGAATAATTGTACTCATTATATACTGAATTCTGAGAGTAATTTTGCAGGTGTCCTTAAAAATCAAAATTTTCTCTTAAGTGTAAATTTAAAACATTCTAATATGTAAACTCTGTTCTAATACTGAGATTATGAGAATAGTAATTATAATAGATAAAAATCCATGTTCATATAATGAAATATAAATTAAGTGGGTTTTAACAAACCTTTTCTGTATGGCATATAAATTATTTTCACTAAAATTCAACCAAAACACCTTTGACCTGTAAGGGTCCATTGTTGTTGGCTGAAGAATGATACACCAGACTCAAATAGTATATAAAAGCAAGGAGAGCATTTTATTCCATACAAACCCTGCATGTGGGGGTCTCTCATTCCAAGATGGACAGGCAATCAGTTGGGCTTAAAGGCCCAATTTAAAGCATAGGGGAATCCTGGGGTAGTGGGCTTTGTCTTACTCTATTTCTACAGTCATTCTGGAACCATTACTGGGGTGTGAGGGCTGAAAACTTGCTGAGAATTCCTGGGGTAGATGAGCATTGTCTTCCTCTGTCTCTAGTCAAGTGCAATAGTGAGAAGGGGGAAAGTATAGAACAGGAGTTCAATCTGCAACTGACTGAACAATCAATAGAGGTAGCTCACTACCTTTGAGCCAGCGTCTCTCATCCCCTCATCCCTCTTAACGCACCCCTCTCCCCCAGTGATGGGCCATCTGGATTCCTTGAGATGTTCTGATATTTCTATGGGCTGGTATTGTTTGAGAATCATCAATTGAACAGTGGAAATCTATTCATTAATAAACTTAATTAAAGTATTGGTTACACAGGGTCCACAAGTCAAGGCTAACATCAGTAGGATAAGAGGTCAGGTCAGAGACAAGGCTGGTCAGCTAAGGAGACTAGTTGAAGAGAAACCCATACCAACCCTGAGTCCTCCTGCTTGAGGAACAACAAGTCTAGGCCTCTTTTGTTTTGTAAGACTATTTCTGGCAGGGAGGACAGGGAATCTGTAGGGCTGTGAAGGACTTTTCTATCTCCTATATATCTGCATCTATCAATCTGTAGAAGCTCGTAATTTTTATCTTGAAGTATTAGGGCCGAGGCCCCTATAATAGCAGCTCTGGCCAGCCCTATGTCAAGGAGAGAACCTAGTAACACAGTGGAAATGGCCACCCTTTTTACTTGATTGTTTGGAAATGTTAGCTGGTGGATGACATCTTTCCCAAGAGTAGTAAGTCATTCTAGGTATAAGCTGCATAGAACACAAAAATCCTCAGTCATATTTACAGCCAGGTCATAAATGTATAGAGTAAGTCCTGAGGTACAAGGCCACCAAGCATTCTCTGGTGCAGCATGTATCCTGTAACAGTAGGGGTATTACAGTGCAGCCATAGAGGTCTGAATAGGCTGAGGCTACCTTATTTTTAGTACAGCGTTCCTGGCTTGTTATTCACTGTAGGGTTAGCATACTTCTATTTGGTTGTTGCCATCTACATTGAGTACTATCTGTAGTCTATGTGAATAGTCTCTAGGGAGAGTTTTCCCTTCATAGTACGGGTTGAGCATTTAAGCATAATCAACAGTCCTGTGTTAAGTCTGGGTGGGAGGAATTAAGAGCCTGCCTGGAAAGTGACTTCTAATAATTGTAGGGGTCTTGATTGGGGTTATGAAATGAGTGATATAGGAGGTAGAACAGTTTTAGGCAGTAGTTGGTTAGATGAAGTGAAACTTCCCTGGGGTAAAAGGATGGTAGGTCCTGATGAGTCAGTGATTGTGGGCAAAGGCAAAGATTGGGGAAGGGTTGGTTCAGCCTAGCTAAAACCTTGTAGGGCCTTAAAAGGACCATGAGCCTCACAAGGCTATGTTAGAGCAATTGGACACTAAATAAGAGTGTCTGATCATAGCCAGAGATGTTAAATCTTAGTCCCCATGTCTTACCAGCAGTCCAAAGAGCCTTCTTGACAATTGCTGTAAACTTGATGACAAGACTTGCATCTTTCCTGGAGGTACCCAGATAGTAAGGGGGCTCAAAACAAGGTCTGCCAGTCTCTCTCCTAAAAAGCAGGGTGTCTTTTCTTATGGAGAACCCAGCTCTGGATATCTGTATCTCCAAACTGTCTGTGACCTCACAGTGATGAGGTCATCTTTGATGGGTGTTGGGGGGCTTCTACCTTATCTACCCAGTACATTCTCATCCCCGTGCTACACAGAAAAATGTACTCTGGACCTCCATATTTGGTTTGCTGGCACTGATACCAAGAGTGACCCAGCATATATGAAAGGCCTGAGACCTTGTGTTCCTTTGGATCCTAGGTGGGTTGAAACCACAACCAGGAAAGAGCTGTTGATCTGAGGGGTCCCCATCCCTCACCACTAAGTCATAAAGGTCCACATGAAGATCAGAGATGCAGGTGCTCGAGGAGCATATAGTAGGAGGCACAGTTGGAAATCTTACCCATCACAACATTAGCTATCTGCCATGTTAGACTCAGGGACTAGTGGGAGCTAGTGGTTGGTATAGAAAAGCTTGAGCAGCAAGATCAGAATCACTGGAGTCCCAGTTTCAGTGGATTGACAGGGTGTGGGGTGACCTTCTATTGTTCTAGTGACAGAGATCTCAACTGCTGTATTGTTTCTCTCCTAACAGGCTTAACATAGGTGTGGTATATCCATGTCCAGATCCGGTCCACCTTAACAGCCAATGTTGGTGTGGTCAGGATCACAGTGTGGGGTACATTCTAGAGAAGTTCCAGAGTATTGTAGTTATGTCTCTTAATCTAGACTTCATCATGTGGTTTAAAGTAGTGGGGGGTTAGGGGGATTATGACAAACTCATAATCCTTGCAGATGGCAGGCCACAGTTGTTTCTAGACCCTATGGAGGGTTTTTAAGGATTTAAAAAACTTATGTTGGTTATATTTAGCTAAGATATCAGACTAGAGGTTAGGCAGCATGGAAGGGGGCCTTTCATAAAGGATCTCAAATGGGGTGAATCTAAAGTATAGGGGGTGTTCTTGGCCCTACCTTTTTTGTACCTTTGTCTTCCTAACTTCTGTCTTTTTCTTCTCTCTCCCTTCTCTCATGGCCTCCTGTTCTCCTCACAAAGCTAAAGTTCCTGACTACTCTGGACTCTCCCACATGCCCTTGCATCTGGCTATGTTCTCCCTTTTATTTACAATAAACTTTATCCTGCACCACACCTAGGAACAGTCCTATTCTTCCCTTTCCTTCCCTTCTTTTACTTCCCCTTTCTTTCCCTTCCTTTTCTCTCTCTTTTATTACTCTGTTTCTCAAATCTCCTGTACAGTAATTACTCTTTTGAGTTTCTATTTTTCTTGCATATATCTATTTTTAACTTCCAATCAACTAACTTTGCATTCTGGTCTCCTTCGTCTTTTATCATTGAGGTGGCTGTCATTCTCAAAAAAGGCAAAAGTTCATACCCATGACAGAAATGGTCTGGATCACAGAACATATAATACTTATAAACTATGACAAAAAAGAAATTAGCCTATTATAGAGAAAAGCAGAATAAGTTTTCAAAATACACCACAGTGACCATTCACTACAAGTCTTCTACCCAGTCTAAATTCTTTTGCTTAATTTAATTCATGCTGAAAGTGGTTGAAGTGAAGAATTACACTTCAGTAGCATTAGAAAGTGTTTATCCACACATAATTCTGGAAGTAAGCTATCAACATAGCCATTTCTTAACCACACCCTCCAACTTTTATTGTACTAATTATTCTTCCCAGACTAGCATTTTAGTCGAACTGAAGAGCTTTAATTGCAGCATACCTGATTCTCTCAAAAACTTAGACCCATAATCACTCCATTCAGTTTACATTTGTTTGTCTCCTGAGACAACTGACCTATCAAGACTTTCACATACCAAAGTAAAATTCTTTTATGTCTTCATGGATTATAACACCAGTAGCATTTATAATTCTCTGAGTAGAATGGTTCCCCAAAGCCCCTGCCAGTTTTAGTAACCCAGGATGGGGATGGAGACAAACTAGGGTATGCAAGCTTGTTAGTACTTGATATCTGAGCAGAAGACTTGCTATGATTTAGAGATTACTTCTCAGAAACAGACACATTGGCAATATGATCTATTAAGATGTTGGCCTATTAGGTACAGTGAGGACTCAGTACCATTGTGGACCAATCTGATGGGAGACATTCCTTCCTTACTGGCATTTCTGAACCTTCCTTTATATAAGAACCTGACACTTCTCTCTTTTGGAGCACAGCATACAGGTTTCATCTTGAAACCCGATGCACCTTCATCATACAGCTGAACCAGCCAGTACCTTAACCTTAACCTTCCCAGTCTCCAGAAACGTGTGAAGCAGATTTCTGTTTTGTTTTTTTCCCTAAGTTATTTATTCTTAGCTATTTTGTTAGATCAGCACAAGCAAACACAAAACATACAGAGCTACAATTGAGAAAGGGAACATGGCAGTTGGTGGCTGGTCTCTGAGAGGGAGCATTGAAGTTGATTCTGTATTGAAAAAAAATGCAAAATGGATACTATTGTTTCTACAGAAAGAAATTGTTGTTACTGAAGTAGCAATGCATTGCTAGGGAGACACTGAAAGCACAGAAAAAATGCAGACCACAAAGGGAGATAAGAAGGTAATCTGACATCCCTGTCCTTGCCTTGTTTTCTCCCACTAGTGCCTGGTAACCACAGAGCCTGAGACAGCAGCTAACAGGAAACATGGTTGGCAGAGTCTTGTAGAACCATGCTTCAGTGGTAGACAGCAGCAGAGTACAGTGTACACGGCAGCAGACTTCACAGTTAAAATAGTTTAAAGCTCAATTATCAAAAAAATAAAACAATAAAGTTAATTGCCAATCATATTGAAATTGGTTAAACATCATGAGAATGAAAATAAAAGAGATGCAATATTCTAATCCATAGGTTAAATATACAATAAATCAACTAAATGGAATAAATTACTGAGATATAATTTATATTTTTTTTAAATATCTTCCAACTTTTGTGTAGCAATTATAAATTGTTTAAAGGAATTTTATCTCTCTTAATCTGATATATAATACTAAAACCAAAATTATTTTTTTAACTAAATGAAAGAATTGACTATATAAAATAAACACACAAGACAAAGGGAAAGAAGGAGGAATCATGAGAAAAGAGGGGGAAGGAAGAAAAAAATCTCCCTGTACTTAAAAGGATTCAACTCCAGGAAAACAAAGGATAGTTTAAACTTCAGATAATGGATAACTGTAAGCAAAGCCATCAAAATCAGAGAAGGATAGTGATGCCAAAGAGTGTGGCAAATCTGTACTGAAAAAGAGATAAGGCTTTTGTCATCCAAAATGCCTTACAAATGAATAAGAAATGCAAGTTCCTCCTTAGAAAAGTGAGCAAGGGATATCTGTGAGTTCAAGTCCAACCTAGTCTACAAAAAAGTTCTAGAACAGTCAAGGCTACACAGAAAGATTGTGTTTTGAAAAACAGAACAAACAAACAAACAAACAAAAAACCAGAAACCAAAACAGCAGCAACAAGAACAATGAGACACACACATACAGAGAGAGAGAGAGAGAGAGAGAGAGAGGTAAGCAATGATTTGAATATAAAAAGATGGCAAAAAGATTTGAAAATGGGGCCTCTTTAATAATTGGCAAAATGTAGGTAACATAAACATTTTATACTTTTTGTTTTGAACTTTGAAAAGGCAATTTATCCTAAGAAACCAGGTTTAAAGTATTGATTTATTCGGTTTTCTTTATTTTTGACACATATCATTTGTATTAATAATTCAATTGTAAATTTATCAAGCCTAATTATAAATAACTGATGATGAAGTCATGTAAGGAAATATAGGGGACTGTTTGAAAAATATATGGTAGATATGTGTAACGAGCTGGAAAAAAATTTTAAAGTATAAAAATTTAAGTCATAAAAAATATAAAATGCAGAATATAGGATATCTCTATTAGTATAAATTAATCAGTAATTATTAGTTTTTGAAAAAAGTCCCCAAATCCAAAAATTTCTAAAACCTGAAATATTTTTGGTCCTAAATATTTCAGAAAACCAAAGTTACATTTAAAATAATAAAAAAAAATAGTCTCAGAATAGACTTAGAAGATGATGATTTACTTTCTAAATACATTTTAAACTGGCGAGTCTAAATGTCTAAATCCTAAAACACACAGATTTTTATACAGATTTTGCATTAAGGTATCATAGACAGAATAAAAAAATCTACATTTTCCACTAGTTTTAACTAAATATTAGCTATTGGGTTTTTAGATTAAATTATAAATGTCCTAAAAAGGCAGTCAGATTTTTCCAAATATTACAAATTTCCTTTTATAAGGAGCAGATTAAATCTCATTTATATGTATTTTACTTCCAACTTTACCTTTGGATTTCTTCCCTCAGCTCCAATACATATATTTAACTGTCAACTCAGCATCTCCATGGAGAATTCTAATGAAGCTCACAGATGAACATGTCAAGAAATAGAAGTTTGTGCCCCTCCTATGCTAGCTTATCTCACTGGCATGTCTCTATTAAGAGAATTCCCTCATCTTTTGTAGAACACATGTGATTATTTGGCCCCAAAATGGCAGGTTTTTCCATCTCTATCTCTATTCTTTGTCCAAATCCAACCCAGGACAGTGTTGCTGGCTCTGGTCCATATCTCTCTTGACTTGTTAAAATATCCTTCTGTATAGTTACTTCTGTGCTATAAATCCTTAAGCACCTTCACTTAATTGGAGTAGACGCTAATGTCCATGGAAACACACACACACACACACATACATACACACACAGACCCACAAATAATCCCTAGGTAAAGAGCAACAGACACTGACAATTAGAGTCAGACCTGTATGCCCACAAAATTAAGAGGAAAATGTCATGAATGGGACACAAAGTGCTGATGGATAGTTTGACAGTATACTTTTGAATCACTTTTTAAAAACATTTTATAATTTATTTTCTAATTGTGTGTGCATGGCTATACTGTTATGTGGGTGAGGAATCTGTTTCTTAAAGAGACCAGAGAGAATCTGATACTTCATTACAATGTTACAGGCTAAGAATCTAACATGGATGCTGGGAACCAAATTCTGGACTTCTGCCAAAACAGTAAGCACTCCTAATCCTAACCACTTAGCCATGTTTTCGATCCACAATGTTATTGCTTTGAATTATGTGTAAACATGTCTGTCTCTAGATAAATTTGTGTATATTGAGTGTAGTGTCTGTGGAGTCCAGATAAGGGAGTTGGAATGCCCAGAGATGAAGTTACAAGCTGTTTTGAGCCAACCAGCATGAGTACTGAGAATTGTACTCTAATCCTCCTTAAGAATAGGGTGCATCTTTAACCATATGGCATCTCTCCAGCCTGTTAAAATCATTTAATAAATTCATAAATTATAAAATTCCAATACAATGGCCTGCCATAGTCTTTACACACATATGAACTATAGGAGTAGCCATCTTTGTAATTAATCTCAAGGGTAAAATTTATAATGACCGTGTTCTTCCTCTCCCATTGTTTCCCTTTGAATGCTATCTGCACATTTTCTGATCTATATGGAACTATCCTACCTTATTCCTATTGACTTCTTTTTATAAAGGATATTCTGTGTATTGTAGGTTTCAGTCTTAGTATCAGCAGCATACCTCCCACTAAGCTGTGAACACCAATCTTGTTTCCTGATAGCCTTGGAAAGGGAAGTTGGGATGATGAGTGGGGAAATTCTTTCCTGGATAAGAGTTGCTGGTATCATCTGACTACTGACTATTCAATTAATCATTATTTTCTGTCCTCTGAAATTTGAGTCTCAGTTTATCATACCATTATCTTACTGTAGTACCTGATATCTAAACACAGCTGTCAACTGGCATGAAAGAAACAAAAGAAACTCCAGAGAATACTCCTAAGATTTGGGCTTATGTGTCTCCATTCCCACAAAACACAGCAGCCCTATCTTTTCATGAAATCAGTACATTCTTGTCACCTCTAAAGTAATTAAATTGTCTATGGTTCTTCTTTGCAAAAAGCTTTTATAAATGACTAGATGGTGATTTAGTGAGAATTGACCTGTGTTCTCTTCCTTTGTAAAATGCCTCTTCATTTCATTTCTAGAGCTAGAAACATTAGTCCTCAAGCAGCTAATCTCATAAAGATAAAAGTATAAATTGCTAAGTGGATAGCACTTTATGAATAACATTAGGCTCTTGTATTTGTACTTCTACTTCCTTAACCTCACTTCCTTTTTATTTCACTATTTGATGCACAGCACCAAATAATAGTCATAAGTTTATAGTATACACTATATCTTGACTCCTCTTACAACTGGCCTTTCATAGAAACCTTTCATGCCCTGGCATCTATGCTTTTCTTTCTAGCTAATATAAAATTGCCAGAAACCATCATGAACTTCAACATTAACTAATTAGTACATAATTCTCTTGGTCAGCTGTAGAGTATAGTCTAACTGGGTTCAGAATATCCCAGAGCTTAAATAATTGGCTTGGTTGAGTTCTAATATAGAGGTGGGGTGGGGGAATGACCTCCAAACTCATTCATGTTACATTGATTTTGTACCTATGTAACTGTTTTCCCCCCTTCCCCAGTGAAGTCCACAATCAGCTTGACAAGAGTCACTGCATTCTTTACCAAGAAACCATTTCCAATTTTACATCAACAGCAGAACATTGATTCATTTTAGTGTCTTGAATCTGTGACTTCTCCTCATGATCTTAGCCAGACAAAATTCTTGGCTATTAAGGAATTAAGCCATTAGATCAATGGAGAGAATGACTGTGGTAGAAGGAAAACTGATTTGAGACATCAAATGCATGCGGGAATTGCTTCATAGCACTATAATGAAGGTTTGTTTGAGGGCTCAGCTTAGGATTCTGATGTCTCTATCAAACTAGTGTCCTCTCAGTCTTGAATTGTTGGTTTCATGTTCATTTCTCCATGCTCATACTTCCTTAAAACTAATGTGATTCTGAGTGAACACATCTTGATAAAATCAGGTATCATGTGAACCTTTCAGTGGCCGTGAGAGCTGAGGCACTGTTTCTATGAAACCCATATTCACAATACATTTCAATCTAAATAACTGTCCTCAAAGGTTAAGAAAAGTTTTATGCAATCAACTAGTTTAAAGTTCTTCCTAAATTTTTTAGAAGCAGGCCCAGTGCCTTTCTTAGCTGATGAAAGTTCCAGAAGTAAATCATTAACCTGGATCCAACATTTGTTATATCCTTCCTCTCAACCTACCTCAATTTTGGTTCTCATTATTAAAAGAGTGAAGTGGTTTCTGTTGAAGCTGCCTGATCTCTGTGGTACAATCAGCCCATCCATTTGTTTATTCAGTGTAGCAAATGTCCCTAAGAGCCATCAGTGAGAACTTAAAGGCTCTATATATTTGGTGTTTATTTCTATACATCCATCTGATTGCCTCTTTCTGAGACATTATTGTTCCCATCATGACCCTTACTAGTAGTCTAAATATTTGCACTAATTAGGAATCTGCGTGTGTTTTTTAACATGGACCGTTCATTCTCCCATTCTTAATGTAATAATCTGATGTTGCATTCAAAGTTCTGACTATTGGGAACACTTATCATCACTGTTATTTTTTAGGGACAACTCTGTTTCAGCATAGGAGCTGAAGCACATATTTGAAGTATATCCATGTTGAACTTTCAGTATTAGAAAAACCCAAATTATCTTTTTAGAGAAATAAAATCAGGTTTTTTTTTGAGATATAATGTAGCCATCTAAAGTTTGTAATACAACAGCATCTTTTTATTTTTCTTTTTATCAGAACCATGGATTGAACCAAAGCACTTATGAATAGAATGCAAAGGCACTAGCGCTGAGCTGTAGCCATGGTCAGTGACTTAAAAAATTTATACACTTGTGAATCCATTCTCACAATCAATTTTGGAGTAATTATCTTACTTCAAAAATAAATATTGAACTATCTATCTATCTATCTATCTATCTATCTTCTATCTATCTATCTATCTATCTATCTATCTATCTATCTACTGACCATGTTTTATTTATGTATTTAAGAATACAAATACACACAATACATACTCACATGCATACACACTATTATCACCAGCAACAATTAAAGTGAAAGAAGGACATGAATTTGAAAGAACACAAGTTGGATATATGGGAGGGTTTGAAAGGAGGAAAAGTAAAGAAAAAATATATAATTGTATGATAATCTCAAAAATAATGCAAATAAACTAAAAGCTGACCATATCATGATGTGTAAGTCACTACATAGGATCTTCTCAATTTATTCACCTCATTTCACTTCCTTTTACTTCCTGTCACTCACATGACTTTCCTCGTCCTCCCAATATGCAGCTGTGATGAACCTATGGCCTGTGCTGTATTTCATACTCTAACCACATGCTCTACCCACTCAGCTCTTCAGATGGATTCTTACTGCTGAGTCACATTTTGTCCAAACACTAGAACTCTCATTCAAAGAACATATCCTAGTTGCCTTTAAAGTAGTATCTGTGTGCATATACACACACACACACACACACACACACACACAGAGAGAGAGAGAGAGAGAGAGAGAGAGAGAGAGAGAGAGAGAGTTACTCATGTTTCTTTCATTTGTGTTATCACCTTAATTCTCTGTTTAATTGCCCTAAAAATGTGTGTCTATGAATATATCATAAATGTATTTATTTTCATCTGTAAGGACCATTACCAACTTTCTGGGAACATGATGTTGCTCCCTGGCTCCATCTAGAAAACATGCTGAATAAATCTACTTAGGAAACAAAGGAATCATTATGAGTAGTGATTCAGTAGACAAAATAATATGACACGTTAACTGAGTAAATAAACATGAACAGGGAATCATAAAGACCTTGCATAAAAGACCAAGCCAATATATTTTATAGAAGTACAAATGTAAGGAGGTAGATGGCTAATGAGGTTTTGTGTCAGAATTTCATAATTATATCCTTAAGGACATTTCTGAATGTTGCAGTATGTTCAAAAAAAAAAAAAAAAAAAAAAAACAGAAAGTCTAAAAATATCTCTCTTATGAGATACATGTATTGTTGATTTCGTCTGCCCCCTCTTCTTTCATTAGTTATGAAGTAGTTTATCAACTTCATCTAATAGTATTTTAAATTTTTACACTTAAAGAATAAGAAATTTGTGGGAGTAAACCTTAGAGTCATTAAGTTTTGAAATACTCATTAAGTAGATTTTATTTAAAATGTGCCTATCTCAAAAATCGATTTTTACACTCTACCCAAATTACAACCAAGTGAACTTCCACTATGAATGCCTCTCAAAATGTTCATCCAAGACTATACACACTATTTCTCTGCAACAGTGTGGTTGTACTAATTATCGAAAAAGAAAAAGATGACTAAAAAGAAGATATGAATGTAACATAAAGGTATTGTTTGGTCACAAACTCAGTACAAAATAGTCAATGGTTTTTAGCCTCTAGAGCCAGGATGTAGATGAAATCATCTACTTTGTACTTTTCTATTTTTTAAAACAAAGTGCATTTGTATTATAAAACCTATAAGCCAAAGGAAGCTTGCCTATAAGAGTGTTAAGATTAGTAAACACTTTGGAACAAAACAGCAGAAGAGATTCATATTAAAGAGTGAATAAAGTCTTGAGTGAGAACATTCATAGTATCATTACTATTTAAATATCTTCTATAGATTGAGCCAGAAAATATTAATATTTTCAGCTAATGGAATCATGGTACTCAAGACATTCTTTTAGATTCTTTGGTAAAGGTTCCTCAATATGAAGGGGATGCACTATTCAACTCTGCTTTTTTTCTAGGATGTGGAAATTTCTACCTCAGGCATCACGTTTTAGGAGCCAAGTAGTCTAGAATTAGAAGCAGGACTGGCTATTTTAAAGCTCTGAGTAAGAAGGTTTTGAACAGTGCATAAAGACAATATTAAGCAGGAACCAGACAAATAAATTGGCAGAGAGTAAAAGAAAGAAAGGTGGTCCAGGCTAACATTCAATTCTGAATGAGGCACCACGCTCCCAGCCATGCCTTCTATAATAGATCTGCTTCAGCTTTGAAGGTTTGGAATTTTGAAGTTTGTTTCTACTTCTCTACCCCTTGAAAACAGGTTGTCTGTGACTTGTTTGAACCAATAAAATGTGAAATAATTAATGTGATTTTCCTAACTCTTACACTTGAAAAAGTTAGTTAGACAAGGAGAGAGAGAGAGAGAGAGAGAGAGAGAGAGAGAGAGAGAGAGAGAGAGAGAGACTACCATAGGTGGGCCTTTGAAATCTCAAAATCCACCCTGCTGTGACATACCTCCTCCAGCAAGGCTACATCTCCCAATCCTTTCCGAAATAGTCCTACAAACTAGAAACCAAGCATGCAAACATATGAACCTAGGGTGTAATTTTTCTTCAAACCTCCAAGGACCATAAATATTTAAAGTAGATTTAAAATGGACCAAAATGGAGATAATAAGAACTCAGTTTTCCTAATATCAAGTTATTGCTGTAGCAAGGAATTCTGAAATCTCCTTCTTGTTCTTGCCTATCTGTCCCCACACCTTTGCCTCCACATTGGCAGTGTCACTTCATTCATTTGTAGTACAGACATGTATATTTAAGGTTTTTGAATAACAGAAAGGAAATAGATAAGAATTCAGAACTCATACCCTGACTCATTGTAAAGGAAGAATGGTAATGAAATGTTGAACCCAATAAGGAGTTACATGTCTGTAAAAAGTTGATAAGGAAATGAAGCATATAAAGTAGATGATAAGATGAAAAGGAAGATGACTGAATTTTTTTTTTTTTGCACATTATAATCTATGAACAATATCAGAGAACACGATAACACAAAACCTGCCCGTAGAAAGATTCAGATAATTTTGTAGGGAAGAAAGAATGAAGGATCTTTTAAAGTCAACATTCCTGAGAGATATTGTTATTTACATAGGATAAGAAAAGAACTGCTCTGTGTTGCACGGGGAAAAAGAATATGTGTGTTGAACGAAAATGTCACCGAAGATCCAAATAATATGAGTCGACAACCCTTTGCTTCTCTCTCAAAGAAAGAGACAAAAGGTCAATATAACTGTTAATTATGACTGGAGCGAACCGTTTGTGGGAGGAGCTACATCCAAATATCAGTAGCTCTTTGACACAGATACACAGGGTCTGAGGTAGAGAAAATTGAGTAATCTCTCACTGTTGTGACTGAAAGAATGTTTAATTTTTTTTTTTAAAGAAAATGAAGGTATCCTATTCTACTCTAACACAGTCATCCTAGGCATTGCAGTTTTCTTTTTTTCTCAGAAAATTACCCTCATCAGTTTTTCCATATCAGATTGAGAAAATTAACAAAAGAAACCCAGAAATGAAACTGAAATAAATGGTTTCTATTATTTTTCCTCTTCTTGAATTACATAAATATCAAAATGGATTTATTCTCAATAGAATGTGTTTATAAAAGATTTCCTCACAAGAATCCTAAGCTGAATACAGTTTCAATTCATCAATTCATCAAAAAATTAATGGATGCGTACATTGTTGTATATTCATATAATGGAACATAACATGAAGATAAATAATTTAATCTATTTTGAGAAATACAGCAGCTTTCAGGTATAGTAAAATGACAGTAGAATATATAAATGAAAACAGATATATCTTATATTTGTGTTGACACACATAAAATACTCATTCTGTATCTCTAGTTTTATTACAGAAGATTCAATAATACATCAAACTAATTACTGCTGTTAGAAGGCAGAACAGTAGCATTTCTATAGGGCAGACAGTATGGGTGGTTTGGCACAAAAATACTTAAAGTTTTTGAAATATTCAACATCTTGGTCTGGGTGAGTGGAAAGATTCAAATATATTCAAATAATTATTAAATTACTTAATTAGGAATGTAGGGTTTTACATACTTTGATAATGTGTACACATATAAACATGTAAAGTTTAGCATACCCTGGAGATTGAAAACAATATATAGGCTCTGTTGAAAAAAAAATGTTAATTTTGGAAAAAAAAAAAAAAACCCTGGTTTGAGCACTTCAAAAGAAAGACTGTCGTCCCCCCAGAGCAGCTGAACCTTAAAAATAAAAGAGGCTTGTGTAACCGACAATTGGAAGAACCATTCTGCATATATTAAAACATCACAGAGAAAGAAAACAAATAGTGGCTTCAATTATGAGCTCTAAAGAAAGGGCCACAAGGGTGGTCACTCCAAATGTGGCTTTCTTGAAATCTATCTGTTATTCACAGGGACAACTCTACTTTGCAAGCAGAGATTTATTTATTCAACAATTGAGCGTAATTCCTTTAAGAAATTCAGGACAGCTAATAGGAAAATGTATGTAAAAAGTAATTACCAGGGCAAAGCGGAATACAAATAAGATAGATAAAGGCAATGAAGATAAAAGCAGTGAAGATAGATAATTGTGATGATTGCACTTTAACTTTGATCCCGTGTCTCAACAGCCAGTGAAGAGACGGAAAAACTAATCAGATTTTTAATTCTCAGTGTTAGGAAAGAATACAAATATCAGTCTCCAAAGGGAAATAAGTTTATCTGAAACTGAAAGTGGGTTAAAATCCATGCTAAGCGATACTCACTTTGTCCAACAAAATGAAAAATTAGAGACCATTGGATTAAAACGGAAAAGCAAATAAACATGTGTTCTGACTATAAATTTGTCAATCTGCAACAAAGAAACTCAAAAATTTTCTAAACTTCCACTTTCCAGCCTTTTAAACAACAAAGACAACAGTAACAATAAAAGTTATGTAGCAGAGGTTTCTCTTTGCTTTGTGTAGAGTTGATTCAACGCTCAGAACAACCTCATTCATCCTCATTTTATGAATGATGAAATTAGAGATCAGAAAGGCCTACTAATTATATCCCCCCTTTTTTAATCAATTGAAAGAATAGAATTTTAAAATAAGATAGGTAAGAGTGAAAAAACAAAAGATTCCTTAAAGAAGAAAAATATATTTAGATAAATTTTGATAAAAATAAACCACAATGATTAAAAATACGAGTTTTTTAACCTCGTAAATCAGCAGTAATTAATCTTGCTGGAGATTTAAAATGGAGACAATGACGGTTAGCAACCTTTGGGAAGAAAACTCTGATGGAAATGAATGCTATCTTCAAGTCAAAATAAGCGTTTGTGATCTAAAATGTTTTTCATCTGTATATGGTGATAACAATAATTGTTTACAAATGGAGAATTTTTTTTATAAAAATGGAAATTGGCTCATTCAAAGTCTAATTTTTTAAGCAACCAAGAGGGCATGTGGACCAGTTTATAGCTGAGGAGACTGATCTTCAGCAAGCGTAGACTTAGCTTATTGATGGGAATGGTCACAGTAACAAATTAATGTGTGATATTAATTGTTCCCCAACTGCTATTTCTTTCTCCATTCTTTTATGAGCTTGCAGGATCTTTCTAAAATATCACTGGATCCAGTTTAATGGACTGGGTGTGTGATAGCCTTTTTGAGAATAATCTGTTTAGGAATGGACATATAACACTGATGATTAGAGAGAAAAGGAGGAAAGTCTGAGCTTGAAGAGGTTTGTTTTATTCCTTAGTTTTAAAAATACACTATTAAAAAACTGTTACTATGTATGTTTTGAAACACTAGTTCATGTTTGAGATGTAGGAAGAATCAAAGGCCAAGAGGATTGTACAGAAGACACCCATAACAGCATACCAAACTGATCCCAAAACCACGTATATCTTATTTTTTGACATAATATTGAAAACCTTGTTTCTTCCCAAGTTTAGTAATATACCCAGTTCTTGGTGCCAAAATTGACCTAACCTGTTCAAAAATCACATACATACAAATGGAAGTGAAAGATATGATGATGATGATGATGATGATGATGATGATAAAAGAACAAGAACATTCCTCTTGATGGCTTTCCTGAGAGCAGAAAAGCAAGATTGGCAAGAATAGATTTTATAGTTAGTGAACACAATGACAGAGTTGAAGCTGTTTGAAAGAGAAAGGTCTTTAAAAAGGCATCTTGATGAGTAGGCATGTAAGTACAGTAGATGCGTACAACAAGAGAGCTAAGTGTGGAAGAGCTTTTGAGAGTGCGCTGAAGACTGCTGACTATAAATTCAGAGTGAAGCACTGTCAGCACGTTGATACTTTTTCTCCAGGTATGCTCAGGCATGTAAGTGCTTTCAGTAAGCAGAATAAGGTGCTTAAACAGTGTTGGCATTTTGCCTGTCAAGGTTTTAAACACTAGAGCAAGGTAAAAGAGTTGAGGACTTCTGCATGGAAGTGGTTAAAGTGGTTAGTCATAGCTAGCATGAGAAAACTGAGATAAAGATCAGGTAGATGGCAGTGAAGAATAGACTGGGTAAAACGACTGAATGTTTTTGTCAGACACAAAGAATTGCTATCAAGACGCAACTAATAAGGACTTGAAAGAGGGCATGTTGTGGTCAGAGTATCATGTTTAAGTATGAGATTTGGGGGAAGTTGGGTATTGGACACATCAATAAAATAGTAATTAAAGTCATATAGAATACACAAAGAATAAAGTTAGTAAGAAACTGAGATGAGACGAACACTGGAGATTATACATGACATAATGACCTATTATACAGTTGTATAGCCAGTGAGCTAATGCACAAGCAGGCCTTTCACTAGACTCAGTACTTCATGGTAGAAAGGAAAAGTGGGTTACAAATAGTAATGAGAAATAAAGAAGACAGAGATATCACCTCCAAATCTGATGGTGTAGATGATAGGGGGGAAAAGAGACTGAGTTTTTTTTTTTAATTCAGCAAAACAAAACCCAACAGATACATCATTCATATCAACAGACATTGCTTATGTATATCTGCCTCTACTATCTGTATTTTTCTACTGTCTATTTATATATTATATAACATTTATTATATAAAAGATTGTAAAATACATTGGATAGCATGCACAAATGTGATTCACAGAATCACTTATTAGGAGGAGATTGTTAAAAAGAGAGAATAGATGTTGCATTTTATGATATTGTTAGACATGTTAAGCATATTTAATAATAACAAAAGTTGCTGAAGCCTCCACACTCAATAAGAACATTCACAAGCCAACATAGTCCCAGTCTCCACCACCACAATCTCTTCAGCAAGTAAAGATGCTCTTACCCTTTATGGTAATCTTTTCCATGTATTCTTCATAATTAGCTGTTTCATCAAATTGTTTTTCTCCACTCTCTGGACTCTGGCTTTGCAGATTTAATCATGTCTTAAGTATTTCTGTTGTTGCTATTGTTGTTTTAGAGTTCATTTTGATCTACAGGCTTCCCCTATACCTTTGCCTGTAAATTTTATAAAGAAACCTGAATCATTTGACCTGTGATATTTCTCAGAGACTCGATTTCTCTGAATTCAAATCTGTGATGAACACCTTTACATTCTCCTAGTGAGTGCCAAATTGACAGGCGAATACAGAGGCTTAAACAGATCTGTGTTGAGTCCCAGTGAAAAGACTATAAGGGTATTGATTTCTTGCCCATAGAGGCACATAATATGTGATTGCTTCTGTTTCAGTGAAATTGACAGCTGGTGATATTCAATATTAAAATTTATAAACATTGAAGTTGGCAACAGAGTGATAATTTATTCCTTCAATTTATAATAAATATTATTTTAAGAAGTAATTATTAGGTATAAAATTAAAAACCCATTTAATTTCCCTTATTTATTGGTACAAAATATAGTATATGGTGTGTTTAAGTTTACTTTTTGTAGTATTCAAACTAAAATGCAAATTATCCTATCTTTGGCCAAGGAGGCTTTCATTAAGTAGTCTTATTTAGGCAAAGCTAAACATTTGTGTGTGTGTGTGCTTATTTGTGAGCACTTGGTGTATGTGTGTGTGTGTGTGTTTCTGTGTGTCTGTGTGTGTATCTGATGAGGAGGCCAGAGGTCAACATCAGCTACTATCTACCTTATTTGTGAGACATGGTTTCTCACAAACATAGGCACATTAATTATGGTAGACTGTCTGGCCAGCAGTACTCAGGAGTCTATCTGTTTCTGGCTCTCTAGTGTTGGGATTGCAAATGCTCATCAGCTGGCCCATGCTTGCACAGCAAACACTTAGCAGCTTATCTAGGCCTCTGCCCCTCCTAGACTGACATAACTTAAACAATTACTCTGATAATGTTTGCTTGTGAGTTGGTATAATACGGTGTTGCACACTTAGATGGGTCACACATTTTTCCAAGCACCTAGACTATTTTGCTCAGAAGTAGAGTTTTCAAGAGTATGTGGTAGTGTTAGATGCTAGAATTAGCATAATAGTTTCATTCCCTGTTTCAGGGCAAACAAAATTTCTTTACACATTCACAGACTCACATACACAGACACACAGAGACACAGACAGACAGACAGACAGACAGACAGACACACACACACACACACACACAGAGAGAGAGAGAGAGAGAGAGAGAGAGAGAGAGAGAGAGAGAGAGAGAGAGAGAGAGAGACTGGTATATCACAGTAATCTTTTTTTTTACATTGACAGATAAATTCTGCAATGTAATGGTTCAGAGAATTTTCTCATTCCTATGATAAAATATCCAAAAAAATAAACTCAAAGAAAGGTTTTATTTTTGCTTACAGTTTGAGGTTTCAGTCCATCACAATAGAAGGTTCATGGCAGCAGAATCATCATAGATCTAATTCCATTGCTTAAAGAAACAGAGAAACCAGTGCTAACACATACTTTCTCCTTTTTATTCACTCTAGAACTCTGGCCTATGGAATGTTGACATCTACAATCAGAATGTGTCTTTTCACTGCAGTTAACCCAACCTAGAAGCTTCCTCACAGACAGACCCAGGAGTTTGTCTCCTAGGTGCTTTTAAATCCCATTAAGTTGACTGACAAGGTTACCCATCACCATTCATACATATTGTGGGATGATTAACCATAGGTAACAAGTGACTTTTCCTCAAAGAGCTATTATCTTGAACATGCTTGCTCACTACATTATGAGTTAAATGTTGTTATTTGTATATGATTAAACCTGGGTATGGGAAGTGTTATATGAAGAGAAATGGCTGGGCCGAGCTAATTTTATGTGTTTTTACTTGTATGTGAGATTTTAAAAGTTGATCAAAGAAATGATAGAGAATAAGATGGCAATGCTCAGGGATGGCAGATGGGAGAAGGAATACACATGAAAATAAAGATTAGAGGATGTGGACCCACAGGTACACTGAGAACTCTGCTCAAGAAATCATTTTCACAGCATGCTCATGAGTGCTAACGGTAAACAGGCATATTACATCGGTTCACTTTGCTTCATTGCTCATTCAAATGCTGCTTTTAAAAACATATTCAAAGTATATGGTACCCCTGAGTCCAGCATGCCTGTAGGCTTGTACTATATTTCTAATAGCTTGGTCCAGTTTTGTGTTGCTCTGCCACTTTGGTAATTCTAAAGCCATTTTTAGATCTTTCATTATTCTGTATCTTTGTTATACTGGATTGAAGTAGCAATATTTGATGTTACCAGTTGTGATTATTTTGGGGCTCCATAAACCATGCCATATAAAATGCAAAGTTAACAGATGCATGCATTTTGTTTCCATAACCCATTGCTTGCTTCTCTGACCTCTTTCTTCCCTAAAATACAAAAATATTGAAACTAGGCTATGTAACAACCTTACTATGGTCTCTAGGTGTTAAAGTGAAATGAAGATACTTATACCTTTCACTCTAAGTAAAAAAGCTTGAAATGATTGGTTGAAAAACGTATATGAGAAACCATTGCAGGCTGAAGGTTGGAAGCTAGTCCTCTTTACTATGGAGTTAGCTAAGCTGTCCATACAAAGCTATTCCAATGAGCATACAAATAAGAAAGTAAAAGAGATTTATTGCTCACAGGAGAGATCTAGGTGGAAGATAAATCACCCACAATATTTCTGTAAGCCAAAGTCTAGTCCAGAACAATGCCCTAACTCTAGTTCATTCTGTGAAGCCTCAGAGTGAAATGAAGAGCTTGCGGCAGGCAATTTTGAAGCCAGAATGGTTGGTTCTTGAGATAATATAGAGAAAAACTTTCTCCATAAGTAAAGTGCTAATCAACAAGTGCTTTTGTTGAAACTGCGGCAAGTTGACCAGGGAATCTAATTAAGATCACTGGCAAAGGAGACCACAAAAATCAATGATTTTCAGTGTAAATTAAAAGTCCATCTTGACAAGAGATAATGGGATTGACTTTCATAGCTAGAGAAAAAAAATGAAACTTTCAGGAGAGACTCTGTTATGGTCTAATGTGCTAATGTGGTTGGAAACTGATTAGACTGTGTTCTGTAAATGTATTCACAGTGTGAATGACAGCTCTTCTGTTCACAGTGTGCTTTTCCAAGACTTACTATTCAGAAAACAACAATAACAACAAACAGAAAAAAGGCATTATTTCATAGTCATACTGTGCGCTGGCAGTGTTCTGTTTAACAAAAAGCTTGGATATAGATATATACTGAGATTAACATGACTTCCATTCGGTAGCTGATGGATAAGTGAGTAATTTCAATTTCCAACTCTTATTTTTAAGTAATATATCTCCCAAGGCTATAACTGCCATAGCCAGTGATTCCTCTACTAGATTTGGTCAAGGTCAATTGAAAACTTTCTGAAAAGGAAATAACCATTGTAGATGCTATCAAGAAAACACATGATTCATGCAGAAGCTGGGGAGTTTTGGAGTAGCTGATCCAAGTTTTCATGAATGACTTTGTGGAGTTGAAAATTTCAATGGTGAAAGTCCCAGATCAGTTAGACTTAGACGGTGAATTAGAAACAGAAATGGCACCACTGGATATGGAAAAACAGAAAAAATTGTTGGAATTACTCAAATATTTTGAAGAAAACTTAATGAGAACATGCTTCTTGTGTGTGGTCACAAAACTGTTTTCTTTCATAATTATTTTTGGTCACAGAAAGTATTTTCTTTCATATTTGTTTTTGTTTATGAGTATAACCTGTGTGTTTGTGCATGAGTGGTCACATGTATTCAGGAGTCAAATATGGTTATCATGAGTCTGAACAGTCTTATGATATTCCACTATCTCTTTTTAATGTTCATTTAGCATCCTTTGTATAAGTCAATACACAATGAGCGTTCATCATTGATTCATCTATCAATAGCTTCCTATTCATTGTTCCTCTAACTCTTCCATTTTAATAGATTCTTTAAGAGATGGGAATAATATTACCTGAGATTCTTACATTTCAGACATGATTTGTCTGATGCCTTTGCATGAGAAAGTCAGTTTTGCTAGGAAATCTGCAGCTCATGTGTTAATTTCTCATGACTTGATTATTTTAAGACACAGCTTGTTTTTGTTTTGGTTACATCATTGGTATAAATTTTTTCCAGTGGTGTATATTTTCTTCAGCATACCTGATGTAATCTAGTACTTAATCTTCAGGTTTGCTTTCCTGTCTTTTCTTGCAGAGATTTCCCATCATTCACAGGTTGGCTTTTTTGTTGTTGTTGTTGTTACCCATTTCTTATTTAGCTGTTGCATTATTTTATCTTTTTCTTAATTCACCATTTTTCTATTTTAATCTTCCTTTTCCTTATTTGTGCCTTTATTTTCACCCATATTTCACATAATGTATGTTAAAAAAATTTCCTATAATATTACATTTTATAACTTGCTATGATTATCTTCTTGCATTTTACTTTGCCTCTCTTAACTTGTGAACAATCATTTTAATCTCCTTTCTCCTTATGTCATAGTCTTTTCCAATTTTTATCAAAGCATTTTCTATATTTTTACAATATTTTTTATTTCCTCATATATTATTTAGAAACAAAATATACATTTTGCACAATTTTATGACCATGCATTTCTGGTTTGCTTTTATTTTCCATAAATACCATTCTGCTTCTTAATTATAACATTTTTTAAAAGTTTAACATGGTTTTATTGTCAAGTAAAATTTATTTTTTCTCATTTTTATATGAAATTATTTCATTAGACCTGTCAAGCCTGACATTAATTTTACATTCATTCATTCATTCGTTCATTCATTAGACAACGTCTCACAGTATAGCACTGATTCCCTGGAACTCATAATATAGAACTGACTGTCCTTGAACTCAAGGAACTCTGTCTATCTCTGCTTCCCAAGGGCTGGGATCATCAATGTTGTTTTATTGGTCTAAGAATGTCTATAGAAGCCCTAGACAAACACAGATGTTTTCACTCCAAAATTTGTGTGACTACAGGTTGACAGTAGAAAAGTTAGCTAACTATACTAATCTTTCAAAACCAGTAACTATGTTGCTTAAATAACTATTTTTTTAAAAAAGAAATATTTCCAAAGACTTGAAGTCTACCAAACCACAAGCAAAATAGGCTCCTTCAGAGGCTGCTCCTTTTGGCTCTCCTCTGCACCTTTATGCTGTGTGTTCACAGGACTTTAGTTGCTGATATGTGTAGAGGAGAGATCTCTTTCTTTTTCAAGGCATCCAATCCTATTAGATTATGACTCAGCCCTTATATCTCATTAAGCTTAATTGTGACTTGAAATACCTATCTCTAAATGCAATCTCCTTGATGGTTAAGATTTCCAAATAGGAATTTTGTGGGCATAATTCAGCATGTAGGATTAATGTAATGAAATAAAGACTCATTTTACATAATATAATACAAATACCCATCTAGATTTGGCACATGAGATAGAGGAGACACTGGTTTATTCTGTCAGGCTTGGAGAATGTGGTCCTGAGAACTCTGGTTTTAGAAGTAGAAGGCTCCAGAATAATATTAACCAGAGTCACCATTTTCTTGTGGTGCATATGAAATCTAATTTATGCTATTATTGGGGTCACTGAAAAGGGAGGACCTCATATGCAGACAGTGGCAGAAACAGAATTTTCTCTAAAAACATGTTGTTTCTAATGTCATCTCTGCTCCCTCCATCACTTTTGCAAATGCTTCATTTCTTTTCTTCTGAGGGAAGATGCTAACCTGGATTCCATTTTGACTGGATTCTGTTTAGTAGTTTTAAAGGTATTTTGAGGTTTTGGTTTCTGTAATGCTGGGACCAAATGAAAGAGGCTTCCTTAGGAATACAAATTTCTCAAAATTGATTGAACCAAAATGAAAGACAGTTGAAGCAATTTCTCCTCTGCAGGGTGAATACTGCAAGTTACAAAAATAGCTCAGGATGTATTATTCTCAGGGATATTTTATGAAATTGGCATCCATATCCACTGGTGTTTTAAGAATTGTCAACCTAAAATGTGGTTGTAAGAATTAGATAGACTCATAAACACAGCAGAGTGAGCAATGCCTGGAGATGAGTTTTTCCACTATAAAGTTTGCGAGAAAATGATGACAGGGAACATTGAACAGAATGACATCATTTGTCTCCTGTGACTAATACTAGGGTGACTAAAACTAGAACAAACCAAATAAAACATTCTAAAATAAGAGGTTCCTGTCCTTCTCATTAAAATGTGTGTTTTAGTAAATACAGAGAAAACTCAGCTGAAAATCTTGTGTTTTTCTTCAGTTGTATTATAACTTTTGATTAGATCTTGATTTCCTGAATAAAATCCATGGCATTGTTACAATTATTCCATTTATAGATGATAACACTTTGAGAAAGCATTGCAGACAGAGATTCTAATAACTATTCATTATTTCTAAAAAAGTATCTTAAGGTCATGTGACATTTTCAAATTATGTAAATTGTTATCAAAAGTATTTTTATATGGTGCATGGTATGCCACACATAGTTCTTATATATGCCAATATAAAGGCTGACTAGTGGCCAATTAACTGGCTGGGCATGAACATTCTGTTCAACAAGGATGATAAAATGACTAATGTGCTGGGGAATATTCATGAGAAACTCAGAAAGTTGGCAGGAGGTGGTAGCTGAAAAAGAAAGACATAAGGAACAAAAACCAGAAGAAGACATAAATCAATGAAAGCCATACACAAATAGGAAAAATGAGTAAGGAAAAGGCACATGGGTACATATGCATGAGAGAGTTAGAATGTTCAATGGGAAAGAATTTATTTGGGAGTGAAAATGATATCTAGCCCAGGTGCCTTAGGTCTATAGCCATGATATTCAGGAGAGTAAAGGAACAGCCAAATTCGGTGCCTGCCTGGGCTATAGAATGAGTTCAAGCCCAGCTTGGGCAACATAGAGAGGTGCTGTCTCAAAATCAAAAGCTAAAAGAGGGCTGGAATAGAGAGCCTAGTGGTAGAACATTTGCTTAGCCATTTGTGAGGCCCTAGGTGCAACTCCAATTCTACATACTGTGTATGTGTGTGTATTAGCTTTAACCCATGTTACATACAACATAACTCCATGTCTCACTTGTTCTGTTTCAGTGTTCAGGGTGAATTAAAACCCCAAGCAGCATATGATAATTCCCAAACTGAAGGTTGAGAGAGGAGAATTTAAAGACGTTTTTTTTAAAAAAAAAAAAAAAAAAAAAAAAAAAAAAAAAAGATTTGTCACGGTTTGCTCATTTTTGGACCAAATTGGCCAAATCAAGTCATAGAATTGGGTTGTTGTAAGACACGAGTTTCACAGGAATGAGCCACAACTTGTGACAGTATGATGAACTACTCCAAGCATAAGGCAGAGCACCTGAGCAGGAGCTCTAGGTCGCGAATTTGAAGGATATTCCAGGCTCAAACTTGGCATGGTGATTGCTGACTCTTGGACATCTCGAAGTTGCATGAAACACAATAACTGTATAGGTGTTGGGAGTTGACAAGGACTTTTGACAACTGTAGCAGCCTTTCTGGGTGAGGGGGCTGTGGGAAGTAGCAGATAGTGCAGATACTGAATAAGCACTGAGTCCCAAAAAAACTGTGCCATTGGACTACAGTTTCCACTTCTTGTATGCAAATAAAGCAAAATTCACACTTGTTTTTTGTAGGCTTTCATTTTATTTTTTTATTGGATATTTTATGTATTTACATTTCAGATGTTATCCCCTTTCCCAGTTTGTCCTTCGGAACTCCCCTTTCCCATACCCCTCCCCTCCCCTTGCTTCTATGAGGATGCTCCCAATCCTACCTTGAACCCTGGTATGCCCTTACACTGGGGAATTGGCCCTTCACAGGACCAAGGGCCTCTCTTCCCACAGATGCTAGACAATGCCATCCTCTACTACATTTGCAGCTAGAGCCATAGGTCCCTCCATGTATACTCTTTGGTTGATGATTTAGTCCCTGAGGAAATCTGGGGAATTTGGTTGGTTGAAATTGTTCTTCCTATGGAGTTGCAAACCCCTTCAGTTCCTTCAGTCTTTTCTCTAACTCCACCATAGAGGACCCCTGCTAAGTCCAATGGTTGGCTGCCAGTATCCACCTTTGTATTTGTCAGGCTCTGGCAGAGCCTCTCAGGAGACAGATATATCAGGCTCCTGTCACCAAGCACTTCTTGGGATTCTCAATAGTGCCTGGGTTTGGAGTATGTATATGGGATGGAGCCCCAGGTGGGGCAGTCTCTGATTGGATTTTCCTTTAGTCTCTGTCCCAGACATTGTCCCCCTATTTCTTTTATACAGGAGCCCTTCTGGGTTAAGAATTTGGCGATGAGTGGGTGGCCCCATTCCTTAAATGGGGTTCTTGCCTAACCTCTGGATATGGTCTCTTCAGGTCCTCCCTCCTTTTTGTTGGGCATTTCAGCTAATCTCATACCTTTTGTGTCCTGGGAGCCTCTTGTTTTCCTGGCATCTGGGACTTGCTGGTGGTTTCCCTCAGTTCCCCATCCCCCATTGCTAAACACCTCTGTTCAAATTCTGACCCTCTGTACATCATCCCCATCTCCTCTCATCCCTAATCCTGCCTCCATTTTCCCCTCCCCCTCCTCTACTCCTCCCAAGTTCCTCCCACTCTCTACGTCCCATGAGTATTTTATTCACCCTTCTAAGAAGGACTGAAGCATCCATATTTTGGTTTTTCTTCTTCTTGAGCTTCATATGGTTTGTGAATTATATCTTGGCTATTCTTAGCTCTGGGGCTAATATCATGGTGAGTGAATACCATGTGTGTTCTTTTGTGGCTGAGTTACCTGACTCAGGATGTTATTTTCTAGTTCCATCCTTTTGCCTAAGAATTTCATGAAGTCATGTTTGTAATAGCTATGTAGTATTCCATTTTGTAAATGTACCACATTTTCTGTAACCATTCCTCTGTTGAATGACATCCGGGTTGTTTACAACTTCTGGCTATTATAAATAAGGCTGCTATGAACATAGTGGAGCATGTGTCCTTGTTATATATTGGAGCATCTTTTGGATATATTTCCAGTACTGGTATAACTGGATCCTCAGATAGTACTATGTCCAATTTTCCGAGGAACCTCCAGACTGATTTCCAGAGTGGTTGTACCAGCTTGCAATCCCACAAATGGAGGAGTGTTCCTCTTTCTTCACATCTTCGTCAGCATCCACTGTCACCTGAGTTTTTGATCTTAGCCATTCTGACTGGTGTGAGGTGGAATCTCAGGGTTGTTTTGATTTGCATTTCCCTAATAACTAAGAATGTTGAACATTTATTTCTTTAGATACTTCGCAGCCATTCAAAATTCCTCAGTTGAGAATTCTTTGCTTAGCTCTGTACCCCATTTTAATAGGGTTATTTGGTTCTCTGGAGTCTAACTTATTGAGTTCTTTGTATATATTGGACACTACTCCTCTATCAGATGTACGATTGGTGAAGATCACCTGTTTTGTCCTTTTGACAATGTCCTTTGCCTTACAGAAACTTCACAATTTTATGAGGTCCCATTTATGGATTGTTGATCTTAGAGCATAAGCCATTGATGTTCTTTTCAAGACATTTTCCCTTATTGTCCATGTGTTTGAGGCTCTTCCCCACTTTCTCTTCTATAAGTTTCAGTGTATCTGGTTTTAATTTTATGCCCTTGATCCATTTGGAATTGAGCTTTGTACAAGAAGATAAGAATGGATCTATTTGTATTCTTCTGCATGCTGACTGCCAGTTAAACCAGCACTATTTGTTGAAGATGCTGTCCATTTTCAACTGGATGGTTTTAGCTCCTTTGACAAAGATCAAGTGATCATAGGTGCATGGGTTCATTTCTGGGTCTTCAATTCTATTCCATTGATCTACCTCCCTGTCACTGTACCAATACCATGCAGTTTTTTTTATCACTATTGCTCTGTAATACAGCTTGAGGTCAGGGATGATGATTACTCCAGAAGTTCTTTATTGTCAAGAATACTTTTTGCTATAATATAGTTTTGCTATCCTGGGTTTTTGGTTATGCCAAATGGACTTGCAAATTGCTGTTTCTTACTCTATAAAAAACTGAGTGGGGATTTTGATGACAATTGCATTGAATCTGTAAATTGCTTTCAGCAAGATGGCCATTTTTACTTTATTAATCTTGCCAATTCATGAGCATGGGAGATCTTTCCATCTTCTGAGATCTTCTATTTCTTTCTTCAGGGACTTAAAATTCTTGTCATTCAGAAGTTTCACTTGCTTGGTTAGTGTCACACCAAGGTATTTCATATTATTTATGATTACTGTGAAAGGTGTTGTTTCCCTAATTTCATTCTCAGCCTGTTTATCCTTTGAGTGGAGGAAGGCTACTGATTTGTTTGAGTTAATTTTATATCCAGCCACTTTGCTGAAGTTGTTTATCATGTTTATATGTTCTCTGGTGGAAGTTTTGGGGTCACTTAAGTATACTATCATATCATCTGTAAATACTGATATTTTGACCTCTTCCTTTCCAATTTGTATTCTTTTGACCTCCTTTTGTTGTCTAATTGCTCTGGCTATGGATTTGAGTACTATATTGAATAGATAGGGAGAGAGTGGGCAGCTTTGTTTAGTCCCTGATTTTAGTGTGATTGCTTCAAGTTTCTCTCCAATTATTTTGATGTTGGCTACTGGTTGCTGTGTAATGCTTTTCTGTGTTTAGGTATAGACCTTGAATTCCTGATCTTTCCTAGACTTTTATCAGGAAAGATTGTTGAATTTTGTCAAATGCTTTCTCAGCAACTAATGAAATGATAGCGTGTTTTTTTTCTTTGAATTTGTTTATATAGTGGATTACATTAATAGATTTCCATATATTGAACCATCCCTGTATCTCTGGAATGAAGTCTACTTCATCACAGTGAATGATCATTTTGATGTGCTCTTGGATTTGATTTGCAACAATTTTCTTGAGTATTTTATTATTGATATTCATAAGGGAAATTTGTCTGAAATTCTCTTTCTGGGTAGGGTCAAATTCATACTCTTGACCTAGCAACATCACATTTAGTTTTTAAATAATAGATTATGATATTTGTAGAAAATAGCAACAAAACACTCAACTATATTTTATTCATTTATTCCTATGGGGCATATTACTCACACTGTCAATATGGTCATCTAAGTTACCCAATCAATGCAGTTCAATAAGCAGAAAATTTGCATCTTGTAAAATCACAGTCTTTCAATATTATTAGAACTAGTAAAACATGGAGATTTTGCATTAATATGAAAATAACCATTTGACATTTCTCAGATTCATGTGTATCAGTGTTTGTTAACCTTCCTAATGCTACAAACTTTTAATTAGCTCCTCGTGCTATAGTGACCCCATGACCATAAAACTGTTTCATTGCCACTCCATAACTATAATTTTGCTACTTTTATAAATTATAGTGTAAATATCTGATATGCAGGGTATCTGATATGATACCACCCCAAAGGTATCATGATCCACATGTTGTGAAACACTGATGCATCTGGTTCTATATGAGTATTGATAACATCTTGAAAAAATTCATTAATTCTGCTCAATTAAGTGCTGATTATAATATAGAAAAGCCAGTTCAACTGCTTCAAATTTAAAAGTAGTAAAATCTAAGAATTAGATTAGTAGAAAATCTATAAGTATTAATTAAGTATACCATGGAAATATACCATATGCTATGATAAATTTTGAGACTCTAATTTGAAAATTAATGACTGTTATAATTACTTACATAAAATAAATTTTCTGTAATACCACAAAGAACATTTTCCCCTGAGGCTGGCTCTGCAAGAGTCTTACTTTAACCTTTCTCTGTTTATTAGAAGCAAAGAGCTAACTGGTTGCAAATGTAGATTTTATGAAATCCACTAGGGCACATTATTCTATATCATTTAAAATCCACAGTTTTCAGACTTTATAATCCAGTTTTCTGTAATTGCTTCAACATCAGTAAATACAACATCTATTTCAGGACATAAATCCATATAAAATGCAGGATTAAAACAGTGAATAAAAAGAATAACTCTGAATATGCACATTTACCAATCTCTTCCTTTCTAGCTCTAACTGTTCTAGGAGTGTGTTAGACCTATTATCATAAAAGAGTAATTTTTGTTGAATCATTTAATTGAAACAAAATAATTTCTCTGAATGAATGCTAAACTGTTCCCTCACCACACATTGTCCATTTATCCAGTGATGTGAAGAAGACAACACCAGCAAATCCTTGTAATTGCCAGGCGATCTATGTATTAGCACAGAACAAATCATGTGCTGACTTAAATCAAACAGGAATAATACAGAACAGGTTCTCTAACATTTCAGTGCACAAACAAATATTTGTAGCTTTGTTAAAGCATGCAGTTCCTTGATTCAAGGGAAATTCTTAATTTCTAATAGCTACTCTGTAATAGTGACGTTGGACCCATAAATAGGTGCTAGAAACTGGGAAGATGTAGGTCAGAAGGACAAGGTAGTGGAATATTGAAAGTGTTCTTGACCATCTTTGAGCCAGAAAGCATTCTACTTGTAGATCACTCACTGGTATATATCATTGTGCACCAGCTGGTGGTCCAGGGGCTCTGAGTCTCAGTAAGGTCAAATGGCAGGCCTTTTTGCTGCCTGTCTTTATGCTGATTTTTTTCTTTATTTTACCTCAAAGCTCCTTCTCTGAAGGTGTGACTGTGTCCCACTGCAATACTTGCCTCTGATCACAGGAGGAGGTTTCTGATTCTTTCATGAGGCACTTCCAGGGACCAAAAGGATTGTAGAGGATGAGTTCTTTAGGGGAAATCACTTTTAGCCTCTGATCTCTGCCCAGGCTGCCTGCAGATGAAATGGGAAGCAGAGTCTCTGAAAAGTCCTAGAGGGATCCCTAAGATTAAACGGGTGGGGGAGGGTGATTAATTTTTAGGATGGTTGATCTGTGGCCCGTATAAATTGAGAATAGCTTTGGAAGTTCATGGAGTGATAAAAGGGGCTCCTGTGGTCAGATTACATACAACTCAGCATTTAAGACCACAAACATCACTAAGACATCACTTCTAACCATTTATGGTAATGCAACACACACATATTTAACAGTGATTAAGAGTCTGATGGTGATGCTGCTGAACATGTTTTCTCTCTCAGACTGAACATTAGATGCGTTTATTATTAGGAGAAAAAAAAAAAAAGGCTTCTGACCACTGTTCATCTGAAAATCCCTCCATTAGGCTGTTACTTGCTTCTCCTCTGTCTGCTGACAAAGGAAGCATTAGTTGTGGCCTGAGCTCTGGCTTTCATGTTAATGCTCATCAAAGGCATTGTTAACTTATCCTTTGATAATGCAAATCACATAAAATGTGAAGATTAAATCACCTTTTTCCAGCTGTCAAAAACCGAAACTAAAATGAGCTTGATGATGGAAATATATCTTTCAACTCACTGAAGCAAGGTGTGGAAGATGAATTTTCCTTCTTTAATGTTTACTTTTGTTTGCTAAAATTATCTTTAAAATGTAATTTTAAATCCATAGTAGAAGAGATAAATGATTCCAAATATCCAGCCAGGGAAGGATAACTTGTCATTAATTTTGTTTTTAACTCTGACACTAGTAAAAATACTTTGAAACAAGTTCCCCCCTTCCCTTCACGAAACCACACCTCTCTACATTAGAAACAAAAGATTTGGCAAACAACCACAGAACAAAAGAAATGTATTTCATCATAGCGTCCTCTGTGTTTGCCTGGAAGCAAGAGCTGAATTTCAAACAGTTTACACTACTATAGCTCTTTCCTGTACTTTGCAATGTTTTAAATTTGTGATCTCACTTTTGTTATGCTTAACTATAATCTTTATTTTGAAAAGAGATCATCCACCATGGTAATTGATAAATTGGAGCTTAAATTAGTTACTCTCGCATGAATTTCATCAGCTCACTTGATGCCCTGTGGAGTACCAACACTAGAGTTTGCTTAGTTATGACACTAAGCATAGAAAAGATTTCACTAAATAATTCATTATACAGGATCCCAGCTTAGGCAACATCTTACATCATTTTTTTTTATACAATGTACACTGGGAGAAAATGTTCTCCACTTTACATTTGATCTGTCCTCTGTTCATAGAGTAATTGGCCCCACATTCTCACAATTTGTGGTATCTCAGAATCCTGGAGATAACAATGAGTCTAGTGGACAGTAACACTTCCTGTATAAAAATCATCTCCCTTCACAGATATAACCTTACCAGGTGTGTGAGGAAGCAGTGGAAGTGAATAGTTGAACTCTCCTCTGGCATAGGAACATTTCTCAGAGTGCAAATGAGGGTTGTCTCCCTGAAAGTACCTCATGATTTTATCTGCCAGCACCAAAGAGAAAGTCAGAGTGAAGAGAAATCCAGACTGAATATCCTGTTGTGGTTTATTAGTTTCTAACAGACTGACTACATGCTTGTACTTCTCTGACCCTTGATACAGGGGGAACTTAAGAAACTCACCAAATGTAGAGATCTATTTTTTAATCGACTGGAAAAACAAACAGACCTGATCATAAATGTGTGAAGTAATCCTTTCCCACAGTGAATTCCCACAAATTACTGTAATCTATAACTAACAACCAAGAGAAATTCAAGCATATGTGTGGAATCTACAAGTTTCCAGAGTTGATTTTAGAATATATTTTTTGCCCTCTAGAATTTAGCAGAAACAAAACAAATATGTGTTTATCTGGTCCCTCCACCAAAGTATTTCCTTGATTTTTGCCCAGTTTACAAAATAGAATAGCAGGTGTGTATCATACACCATGTCAGGACATTCGGTGCACTGAGAATAATCCCTTTATCTTTGATGCCAGTAAACAGAGAACACGGTTTCCATTACCCACGTCAAAGCATGTACCTACAAATCAGTCAGTGGGTAATATTATCAGCTCAAATTGATTCAGTTTTCAGTATGTGTCCTGCTAACCTGAATATTTAAAATAATACAAGAGTGTTACTTAAATATAAATTATAATGCTTACAAATGGATTGTCAGTCATTAAAAACAATATAAGGGAAGTTATTTAATTTAGTTTTGCTTCTATTATCATTTCACTTTTATTAAAGAGAGATACTTTTCTCATACAATATATTCCGATTACTGTTTCTGCTCCTTCTCCCAATTTCTCCTCCACTCCCACAGAGATCTATGCCCTTTCTGTGTCTCATTAGAAAAGAATGAACATCTAAGAGATATCAACAAAATGATAAAATAAAATAAGGTTTAAAAAATTAAATCAAAACTGTACAAGGCAAATCAACAGAAGGAGAAGAGCCCCAGAGAACACAATAGAATTACAGACCCATTAGTTTACACTCGAGAGTTCCATAAAATTAAACCAAATTGGAAGCTATAATATATATGCAGAAGAACTGGGTGCTGATCTGAGTATAGAGAATAACATGAGAAGTCTTCTTATCACTAGTTATTTTACCAGTAGTATTTGGTTTTATTCTATTTTGTCTCTGGTTCTTAGTTACCCATGTAGAGTCATGAGATCCATCTCCTGGAGTGGGCCTTAATTCAAATTAGTCATGGGTTAGTTACTCCCCCAACCTTTAGGCCAACATTGCCCTAGCATATTTTGCAGGCAGAACAATATTGTAGAGAAAAGGTTTTGAGGCTAGGTTGGTGTTTATGTTTCTCTTATGGTAGCCTTCAGAATGCCTTCCCATACAAAGGACACTAAAGGTATACAGGCTAGTTTTATATCAATTTGACACAAGCTAAAATTACCTGAGAAGAAGAAACTTCAGTTAAGAAAATGTTTCCTTGTGCTGGAGGCAAGCCTGTAGATCATGTTCTTAATTAAGAACTGATGGGAGTAGGACCTTGGGCATCGCCAGTGGGTGGTACCATACCTGGGCTGGTGGTCTTGGAATCTATAAGAAAGCAGGTAGAACAACTCAAAAGAAGCAAGCCAGTAAGCCTCACACCTTCATGCCTCTGCATTAAATTCTACTTGCAGTTTCCTTCACTGTATTTTATGATGAAATGTTATATGGAATTGTGAAAGAAATAAAACCTTTCCTCCCCAAGTTGGTTTTGATCAGGCCGTTTCATTGAGTAACAGGTATCCCAAGTAAGACAGTAGAAGTGAAGGTTCTATTCTGGCACCAGCCTGACCACTCCTCGTGCAATGAGTTATATGCATGCTGCCTTCTGCAATGTGTCCTTACTGTCAGTTTGTATAGAGCAACATATTATCTTGACAACAGCCTATGTGGTTTGGGAATTTACATGGGACTGCTTTGGCCAACAATTCAGCTGGATTCAACCCAATCCTGGTATTGGAAGCTTCCTTTGGTGACAAGAGAGATGGTCAGTTGGAACTTCATCTTTCTTGTTATTTGAAGACTTTATTAAAATTGCTTTCATATATTTGAGGAAGTTTCCAGTACACTAGGTTTCCATACTACCTCTCAAATGTCATTCAATTTTACCCATATCTTCCTGTATCTTCTCTTAATCTGTTATCTCCTTACTATCTCCACTTGGTCCTTCTGTTCCTGTCCCATTTCTTCCAGTCCACTCATAAAATCTATTCTATTTCTTCTTCCCATAGAAATCCATGTGTTTCCCCTAGTTCCTTCATTTTTATCTAACTTCTCTGGTTCTATGGCTTGATTGCTTAGGAGCTAATACACACACATAAGTGAGTACATTTCATAATTATCTTTCAGGGTCTGGGTTATCTCACTCAGGATAATCTCTTTTTTTGTTCTATTTCCCTGGAATTTTCATGATCACATTTTTTAAACAACTAAGTAATACTCTATTGTGTAAATATTCTTCATTTTCTTAATTTATTCCTACATTGAAGGACATTTAGGTTGTTTTAATTTCTGGCTATTATAAATGAAATAGCATTGAACATGGTTGAGAAAGTGTCCTTGTGCTAGGATGGAGTGTTCTTTGGGTGTATGCTCATAGTGGCAAAGCTAGATTCTGAAGTACGTCAATTTCCATCTTTCTGAGGAACCATCACACTGATTTACATAGTGTCTGTACAAGTTTGCACTCCCACCAGCAATAAATGACTTGCCCTAATTCCACATTTTCACCAGCATGAGCTGTCACTTGCATTATTGATCTTAGCCACCCTGACAAGTGTAAGATGAAATGTCAAAGTAGTTTTGTTTTGCATTTCCTTGATTGCTAAGGATGTTGAACATTTTTTTTTAAAAATGTTTCTTTGCCATCTGAGTTTTCTTTATTGAGAATTCTCTGTTTAGATATGTACTCTGTTTTTAAAATTGGCTTATTTTGATTTTTAGATTTTTAGTTTCATGAGTTCACTATATATTTTGGGTATTAGCCCTCTATTGAATGTAAAGTTGGTTTAAAAAAAAAATCTTTCCCCATTCTGCAGGTTGCTGCTTTATCTAAATGACAGTGTCCTTTGAAAAGTAGTTCTTTTAAAGAGACAGGAAGAAAAAAAACAGGAGAAGGAAAAGTTCAAACAAATTTTGTTTTCCAGTTACCACTCCAGTTCTGCCACAAGCCAAGCTCTCTAAGTTTGCCTCAATTTCTCAATTATTTTTGACTTAAGCATTACTAGAGTTTTGAAACAGTGACAAGGAAAAACAAAGTGAAAATAACTCTATCAGAGTACTGTTTTATCTATAAGTGAGGTGTTTATTTTTCAGACAACTGGAAGACAAATCTATTCACAAATCCACCATCACTCGTCTTCAAAAATATCTCTGGCATACCACTGTAAAAAATTTATTTGACACTATTTGACAGTGTCTATTCTCAGAAACTAACAGTCACTGCTCTTAAAACTTTAAGCAGAGTTGTGTTCAATTACAGGTTTCTGTCTTCAGTTAATAGCACTAGATATGATTCCACAGCAAGGACAGTATGGGGATTCTAAGAAAAAAAAATAGAAGAGAGATTCATTTAAAGAGAACCACCAATTAAATCCCCTTAATTAAATACCAATATTTAAATTTCATACAAAGTGACCTCCCAGAGCTTACATAGGCCATGTTCTAAAAGAGGGAGTGAATCAACACTGGGTAGACATCAGCCAGCCCTGTATCCATTCTGTACTGTGAATGCTAATGTAAAGACTGTGTGGGTTTTTTTTTTTTTTTTTTTTTTTTTTTTTTTTTTTTTTTTTTTTTTAAATTTCAGACAGGATCTTTATATTCCCTAGCCTTCCTTGAACTAGCTTTAGACCAGATTGGTCTTTGATTTAGAGAACTCTACCTGCCTTTGCCTCCCAAGTGCTGGAATAAGAGATATGGGACCATGGACAGCTTGTTTAGAATTTTTATGATAAGATTATTTTAAAGTATATTTATGAATTTAAAGTTAGATGTAAGAGTTTATTAACCTTAAATAGAAATATCTTGTATCATGGATAACAATGAATTTTATGATTAGACTGCCTGTGTTTATTTTTTGGTTTCTGGATTAAAATGAACCTCAACCCTTCCACTTGATATTGACATTGAGGCGGACTATATATATATGCCTTAATAAACTCAACCTCCTAAAAAGAGAAAAATCTACACACTGTGGGAGAGTATTCACTAATTGTTTAGTGTTTTATTTGACTTATTACAGTTGGTGTTAAGAAACATTCAGAATAAAATATATAAAAATTTTTGTCTTCCCTCATTATATTCTCCTAAGATACACCACAAGTCCTTAAGTCCAAACATTGAGTTGTCCCTTGATATATACATATATCATCCATCTGAAGACTTTGCTCCGTAAAATAGCAAAAAATAATAAAACTTCAATTTTAAGTTGTGGAACGTATTCTAAATCAATTTGGGTTTTAGCTCTACAACTTCAGTTCCAGAAGTGGGGTAACAGAGAAGGAGCAGCAATAGATAGCATAATTTCTCTGTAACATTTGAATTTGGTTCAGACACTTTCTACTATGTTGTTATAATATAGTTAAGAAGTTAAATTGAGTAGAAATAACTTCACCTCTGGATTCTGTAGGTTCATCTACCAAGGGTTTCTGGCTAGATTTATGCTGCCAGGCATGTATTTCCACTGTGTAGTCAGCTTTAAACCCAATCAGAGAGTGTTTGGTTACCTCTATATTCTATGGCTACTATTGAACCTATGGGCATAGGGTTCACAGCTGGATAAAACTGCTAATGACTTTCTTACCCAGCAGACTGCATAATTCTTTCCAATATTATAAAAACTAGTCAGCTGGGAAGAAACTCACTGGTCAGGATCAACTTGATTTCTTCATGTGCTGTGATCAATGTATATAGTAACTTCAAAACTAGGGTCTTACTATCAAATCCTGGTAGCTAACCAAAAATAATGACAATATTCCATATTATTTGGCAGAGAATCTCTTGGGAACCACTAACTAACAACTTGAAGTACATATCCCACATTTGTTCCTGAGTTTTTTGTTTGGTGACCCATGGCTCTGCGATGAGTGCAATTCTATGCAAGGTAATTCCAATTAAACTACCCTGTACATGGAATTGAAAGGTATGGTAGATCTAGAAAGAATTAAGGGGAGGCATGGAGAGGCATGTAGGATAAAAATACATTGTAAGAAAATTTTAAATTCATAAAAATCATTTGAATATTTAATGTGAAGAAAAAAACAAAATAAACTTTATATTGTCCAATACTGTGCTTATTTTTCTGAAAGATGTCCAAGGTTTGACTACATAACAGAATATTTTTATCTCAAAGTTATACACAATGTAACAAATCCTATAAACATATTCAAAACTATAAAGCATCTCATAGCATCAAAATTGAATGGAATGAATGGAGATAATCGATTAAGAAACATGTCTGCACTCAGTTCAGTTCTTCCCTATATGGCAAATCTAATCAAATACCTTAGGGGACTGATTATTTTCTTTTACAACTTTCCCCCAAATCTACAAGATGAGAAACAAATACAGGCTTCTAGATAGAAGGAAAACAGTCTCATGTCTAATAGAAGCAGACACAATGTACATGTGAAAAGTTTTTGGTTTTTTATGTCACTACCAAGAAGATCACCTTAAATGAAAGTTAGCTGTCAACATAAATTTTAAATGCCAAAAGCAGACTATCCAGTCTTCCTTGAATATCTATAGGTCCTGTATCAGATTTAGTCAAACTTAGAAAACATTTGAAAGGTGCCTATATGAAATGCATATAGACATTATTTTTTGTCAATTATTCTTTAAGAAATACATTATAAGAATACTTAACATGGCATGTGTATTATATTATTTATTACATGACTTGAAGGTGAAGAATATATATAGGAGAATATTTTCTTGATCTTTTTGTAAGTATAAAATATATAGAAAAAGTATGTAACTACATGCAAATACCATGCATTTTATATGATGTTTTGATATTTGAATGAAGTCCTATAACTGATCCATTGGGGATACAAAAGAGTGAGCATACTCCACTATCAGTTATATTCTCACTATGAATCACTAACATACAAACATATATAATATATATTTATATATGGTAATATTATGTACTATTATATATAATTAAAATGTATAATATAAAATCATATATTTAAGTTGAATGAAATAATAGAAACTTTTCTTTTTAATCAAATAAATAATAAAATATTCTAATAAAATAAAAGTCTTTAGACTTTTATTCAGCACCAGCAAAAGCCAGCAGAGGATGTCAGATCACTCGGATCTCTAGTTACAGCTTACCCACCCAACATGGGTTCTGGGACTCAAACTTGAAAGTCCTGAAAGAACAGTGTATGCTCTTAAAGGCTGACCAATCTATCTAGAGCCCTGAGGACAAAATCTTGGTTTCCATCAAGTAGTAGAATTATTAACTTTTACTATATTTCAATATCATCTGATTTACTGCTTAATAAGGTTCTGTTTGGTAGCTGGACACAGTAATGTAGATGTAAGAAAACAATTAAGATATGAGGCTCAGAGCAGTAGGCACAGTACCCTAGTCATAGCATACTCCCAGTAGAGCTAAGATTGGGCTTGTCCAACTGATAGGAGGGATGAACATCCAGGTTAAACTTCAAAAGAAGCTTCAAAGAGGAAGTATCTTGAAAGTCATTGATAAAGAAAGAAATGCAGCCCTGAAAGGCTTTTTGAATATATACTCCTAGTAAGGGGAAAGAAGTCACAAATCTGTTCTTGAATGATTCTAAGATCATATCTTGTCCCTCTTATCTTGGTTTCAAGGCACTTGTGTGTGGACTTGTGGACTGTAAGAATTTCTTTTTTCTTTTTCTTTCTTCTTTTTTTTTTTTTTTTGTGTGTGTTTTCAAGACAGGGTTTCTCTGTGTAGCCCTGGCTGTCCTTGACTCACTCTGTAGACCAGGCTGGCCTCAAACTCAGAAATCCACCTGCCTCTGCTTCCCAAGTGCTGGGATTAAAGGCATATGCCACCACTGCCCGGTGACTGTAAGAATTTCTTCCCCTTGGTTTTAATAGTGGATCCTCTCTTCAAGTCTTACCCTAAAGATGCATAATTCTGAAAGTTTATATTTATACTTTACACATTGATTTTCTAGCTTTGCATTTTCCATCCAATAAATGTGGTCTCTTCTCATTATTAGACTTCTTATATGCACGTGAAGTGGCTTCAGTCAAACTTTTTTTGAGACAGCAGAAATTATCTCTCATATTTTGTTATGTTAGATTTATTTTTGATTTTACAAGTATTTCATTTTTATAATTATTATTTTTCTTTATTTTTACACTCCAGATTTTATTCACCTCCTGGTCCACCCTCTGACTGTTTCACATCCCATACCTCCTCCCCACACCTGTGTCTCCATGAGGATGTCCCGTCCTCCCCCACTTCACTCCTCCAGACCTCTAAACTCCCTGGGGCCTCCAGTCTCTTGAGGGTTAGGTGCATCTTCTCTGACTGCACCCAGACCCAGCAGTCATTGCTGTATATGTGTTTGGGCTTCATATCAGCTGGTGTATGTTTCCTAGTTGGTGTTTTAGTGTCTGAGAGACTGAGGGGGTCCAGGTTAGAAGTGCCTCATTAATAACCTTGGTGAAGTTTGGAAAATGGGAAAATGTAGTTGCCTAGGTTGAACAAACAAGAGTCCCCTTCACTCAAACACCTCTCAGGTCTTCAGATGAATTTACTTCCATCAGTTACAATAAAAGCCATAAAAATATAATTCACTCCACATTAGACCCCTTTTCTGATTTACCTGTACCCAATACTGCTGAACTCTTTTTTCCAGCTCAACTTAGGGATAGGCTTCTTTCAATATCATTCTCCATTTATTCAGTCATTCTTGTTGAGAGATATACCACAGGAATGCCGTAACAATGTTCCATAAGCCCAGTAGTCTAATCAGCTAAAATGTAATTGCTCTGTGTTCTGAAGACTAGACTGTCAAACTCATGTGCTTGTAAGCATGAGGACGTCTTTGAACTATAAGTCAGGGTCTCTTTCAGGTGCTAATCCTTGGCTAATATATAACCAGTTTCTCTGCATTATCATTATATTCTTCATGTGTCAAGTTTCCTCTTTTAAGGTCATATTGGGTTAACTCCCATCCTATTGGCCACACTGTAGTTGATTTAAAGATGTCAGAGATGAAGACCTTATTCGGGGAACATGTGAGTTTTAGATGAGTAAAATTTCAGCCCAGAGCATCAGACCTCAGGTTCTCAGCACTTGCCTACTAAAAATTATCAGTCCTTGTATCTCCCAATAGGTCAGTGGCAAAAAGGTCAGAGTATGTTTGTAATATATTTTAAAAGTGATGTCCAACCACAAATTTTCATATCCTCCTCACTGCAGGTGAGGTCTAACCTCACCTTATAATTCTCTTCAGAATGTAGAGCAGTTCCTACTTGTGTCCCTCAATTTGTATGTATATTGACTAATTTTCAGGCAGCAGGAAACATCTCACATGTCTTGTTATGTTAGGTTTCTTTTTAATTTTACAGAGATTTCATTTTCAAGAAATGCCTCATCTTTAGTAACCTTACAGAAGATTGAAAAAAAAATGGAGTAACATGGCTGCCTAGGTTGAAAAAACAAAAGCTCCCTTCACAAATGGCAGAGTTTTCATGGCCAGAGAAAGAATCCATGCTTTGGGGAGTAATTGCCTACTTATTCCTGCCTGGCATGCGTAGCAAAGCTTCATCATCCCGTGCATGTTGTACATCTCAACCAGAAAGAAAACTAATCAATTCTCTACAGATATGTTCATTCTAATTCTGTGACACCCAGAGCTCTGTAAGTGCATTTTCTTGTAACACTACAGAATGATAGGGTAAAGAGGAACAAAATGAAGCAATCGAAAGTCATGCCACACTCCTGAGCTTGCTCAGTGGAAAAACTAACGCAACAATTTTATACTTTCTGACATTATGATTGTTCTCCAGTCTAATATGTTATACCCTAAGTCAAAAAAAATGCAATGTTAAATCTGTTATGAATTCCAATACCTTATGCAACTGCACTTCAGCTTCCAGAAGCAAATGAAAATTCCTAGTCCTTTTCCACATGATATTCCTCCTGCTTGGATTGCTTACACATGGCTTCCCCCTGCTTCAATCATCGTACTTCAATTAACCTACACCTAATTGCCTCTCAGGTACATATTTATATGTTCAATCTTTAGAAGCATGCATCTGCCTACTTCATGTTCATCAACAAAGGATTATAGGTTTTATCAAATTGTGGGTTTATATCTGTTTAGTTGTCCATATTTGCCTCTATACATGTGCTCTAGGGATGCAGGAACTACACCTTTCCTAGCCATCACCATTCATTAGCCCCTCATTTAGTCATTGGCACATGACAGGCAACTACTTCTTTAAGTGAATAACCAGTATTTTTGTGGTTTTCAAATCTCAGGGAAATGTAGGCAATCATTTGGGGCATTTTTTTCTTTCTTTTTTTTTTTTTGTAAAATAAAATTCTGTTGAACATTTTGTACCCCATTTTCCTCCATGGAGAAAACTTTCTCTGTAAACACAAGACGTGATCTAGTGATTGCTATTAAAGCGTGACACTACAAACATCAAGATTTTATACAAGTACTGGCTAGTTTAAGCAAATATTTATGTAATCTACAGCACAGAAATATGATGTGACTTGGGAATTAAAAAAGAGGTTTGAACCTGAACAGAATTTGGAGTAATCAGAGGTTGGAAAATTTAAGACCTCCCGCTATGACTGTCGAAAATAGCACTAATGGACCATCAGCCCAAATAGCAAACATGCATTAGTAATTTCTGAAGTAGATTAAAGCGAAGTTTAGAAGGAATTAGATTAAGGTCAGTTGTACAGAAGAATGGTTTCTAATGTATGCACATTCAAGTCTATCAACCAGAAGACTGTGGTGCCTTAGATGTCTGATGTGAATACAAGCCATATGAAATCATTATATAGTAGGTCACAAACACAGAAAATGAAATTTTAAAAGAACTCTAGATACTTTCTAAGAGTACATTTTAGTAGTCTGGCTGAGATAGGAGAGCAGTTCACCAGACCTATTATTGTCTCTCATGGTGTTTTGCTGAATCATGCACAGTGTCAGAAGAATAGAGAATTTCCTTGAAAACTGATACATTATACTCAATACAAATGTAGGGCTAGATGGAATGAAGCTGAAGAGTGAAGAAAAGGTAAACATCTTGATTTATCCAGAGACAACAGAGGCTAACAAAAACAAACAAGTCTGAAACTCTTCTTGTTATATAATGTATGGACATTATTTTACATCTACGAAAAACCAGCATCAGTTTAGCTGCTGTAAATGCAGATGTTTTATGAAAGCAGTAGTTCCAAGTAAAATCATCCTTCATGAGGAATTGCATCTTTCCTTTTTATTGTGAGTCTAGGAGCATACATGCCAGTGTTGCTTTTTAAAATTATTTCTATAATATAAAAATGAAACATAGAAATACATTTGGGACTAATATTGAACTTCTTACTCAAAGGAATATGCTAAAATAATAGCTGTATTATTTAAACTTTTTCTTGTAGATCATGGTAGATGAAGTTTAAGTACAGTTTGTTTGATTTACACTATACATTCAACTTCACTGAAGACTTGAAACGCAAGTATTAAAGAACATGTGTTTAAGAATTAAACCACAAAAATAGATTTAAAAAATGAGGCACCTGAGGATTGGAATCAGTCTTTCCCTAATAACTTTACTGAAACTATGACTTGACAATCATGTTCACACAACTGGCTCAGTTTTAGTAGAAAAACAGTGAATTACTAACACTTTCAATGGTCATTAGCATCTCTTTACAGGCTTAATAGTGGAGACAAGCTTTCTATAGACAGCATAAATGAGTTTGCATTCTCTACCACCTTATAGAAGAAAATTAGGAAAAGTTCATTGTCCCACATATATGCCCACTTTTTAAAATATTTATTTATTTTATGTATCTGAGAGCTCTGTTTACATGCACAGCTGAAGAGGAAATCACATTTCATTACAGACCTCTTCCAGAGATCCTGAGTTTATTCCCTGAAACAAGGGTTGTTGGGAAGAACTGCCAGTGCTCTTAACCAGTCATCCCTCCAACACCTCTCCCTGATTTTTTGATTAAGACAATTTACTTACTTATACATTAATTGATTTAGTTAGTTATTTTTAATTTTATGTATCCATGTTGGTACTGGGAATCAAATCCCGATCATTAGTAAGAGGAGCCAGTGCTCTTAACCACTGATCCATCTCTCTAGGACCACATGTACCTACTTTTAAAGTCAGTTCGTTTATGGAGTACTTAATTTGTTCTGGGCACTGGGTGAAAAGCTCATAACAATTATATGTTCATTTCTAAAACTCCCAAATAAAGCATATATTTCAGAATGTCACTCACTATTCCTCCTTATGTGCTCCCCCTTTACATATTGATTGACACCTAGATTTCAAAATTCAAAAAATAAAAAAAGAAGAATACCTAGGCAAAGCTTAGATGTGCAGTGCATAATAGAGAGTGAAGAGAGCTAGACTTATTTAGCAGAGATTATACCTGAAGACTCCTAGTGTGGTAATTTTTGTACACTTCTTTTATTAGCGTTAAAATACTGGGAAATGAAATTCAGTAAATAGATAAAAGCAGTCCAGCATGTCAATTGCTTCCACTTGTCTCCTTTCTTTTCTAAACAGTGGGAGAACTGTATGCCCTCATTTCTTAGGTGTACACTGCCTTGTGACTGCATAGCCAAATGAAGAACATGTCTTGTGTGTATAGGCAGAAAGGATTGGTTTTGTTCAACTATCTAGTCTACTCTTTCCTGCTTTTAGTATCAAGAAAGTACATTTGATATAGATAGTGCAGCATTTTCTTACTGTAACAAATCTACCCTACTGTTGGACCATAGAAGGGTATCCTGGTTCTTGGGTTGTGGGTTCGGCCATGCCCCCAGAACCCAGGCTCCTGTCAACCACAGGTGGAGGCCCCAGGACCTAGAGAGATTTACATACTAATGAGATACCTGAAGGCCAGAGGATGGAGTCAATTAAGCATTCCTCTCCAGCCCCTCCCCCTTCTTCCCCTCCCTATTTAACTCAGGTCCACCCTGGGTTTTGGGGGGCGGGCATCCAGATCCATGCACCATCTGCCATGCCAATAAACTGGTTTTGGAAATTCAAGGACTTCCTCGTGTGTTGGGGTTGCACTGTTAGGAACCGTGGAGAGGCCTTTACTGAGCAGCTGGACCTAACTTCCAGTTGGAGGAACCCAGAGCGTTCCCAGCCAACTACCCACAGACTGGCGTGAGGAACCCTGAAGTTTCCCAGCCGTTTTTTTTTTTTTTTTTTTTTACCTACACCCTACTCTAATTGAGAAACTCTTATTATATAAATAATAACATATAATTTTTCATATACCTTGCATACAATATTCTGTTGTAAGATTGATTTTATAACAGAGGTAGTATTCATTCTAAGAATACATGTCTTGTACTACCTCAATGACATTCGAAATTCTACCATGGTTTATGATGTGTTATTAGTAAATATATTGATTTAAAATACTTCCAGAAGGATGACATGGTAAAATTCCTCAATTATCAATCATCTAGTGATAATAACCTATGTGTACATAGTTCAAACTAACAGTAAACTACATGTGAAAAATAGGCATGAACTTAGTGTGAGTACCTGTTCAACTTGAAGTCTGGGGAAGAAGAGAGATTCTACAAAATTTCCAACATGTATATAGAAGAGGATGGCCTTATTGTACAACAGTGGGAAGAGCTGCCCTTGGTCTTGTGGGAGTTTGATGCTCCAGTGTAGGCAATGCCAGGGTGGGAAGGCGGGAGTGGGTAGATGGGTGGAGGAGCATCCTCATAGAGGCAGGGAGAAGGAGGATGGCATGGGGGTTTCCAGAGGGGAGAACTGGAAAGGGGATAACATTTAAAATGTAAATAAAGAAAATATCAATAAGATAAAAAAAATAAAAAATAAGTCCTAGCCTAAATTTTGTTCCTTCGAGAGTAGAAGACCCACTCTAAATTTGAGCCACACTTTCTGCTGGTGATCTATACGAAAGTACCTAGAAAAGGAAAATTTTTGCTTTTTCCCTTGGTTGATCTCACTTTCATGAACTAGCTCATCTACCCTATGGAGGAGGCACTGCTTTAATGGTATTAGAACCTGCTTCTTGAGGATCTAAGTATAGAATAAATACTGGCTATGACATCCAGACTTGAGGATTGAATACTATGGGATTCTTGGCCTTTTCACTGGGAAACAGCTATCTGGACCACAGTCTGTAAAGCAAGCTAATAAATACTTTTTAGTATATATGAATTCTTCCTAATAGTTATGTTCCTCAATATATACACTTGTTAGGAATGATATAGCCCAAATCAACCCTTTACTTCAGAGGTCTGTCTTTTGTATCAAATGTAACTGTTTTTACTAGTTTTTATTTCTCTGCCCCACCCCAAAGATATACAATAACATTGATCTAATTGAACAAGTGTTTCTTTATCTTATTCAGTTAGTGATTTCATTTTTAAGGTAAATTTCTTCATCTACCTCAAGAAAGTTCAAACTCATCATTTTTCTGCCTTAGTAGCTCAAATCCTGGGAGTACAGGCATCTATCACTAGACCACTTATATTTAGATTTCTAGATATTCAGCCATAGCGATACACGTGGATGCAGTCTTTATTTTTACACAAAGGTGGTCAGATTATTCAAATGCAGTTCCTTAGTTTTCTGTTCATAATACATGAAATCTTTTGCTCATCCACTCATAACTAGTCATAGAAATCATGTAGCATTTTATTTATCAATCATCTTCTAAATGACATTGAAAGCTGATCTGGCTTTGTGGTTATAAACAATAAATAGCATATTATGACATATATATATTCAATATTATAATACAAACCTTGCTTTTAATTTTACATAAAACTTAATCTTAAAATTATTTGTCCACATATACCTAATAATCTGAATAGGTATAGCCAAAGGCATTGTATTAATTTGTAATTCTATCATCTATGTATGTGTCTGTTTGCCTGTATGTTCATACCTTACACTTCTTTATTTCACCCAAACTAAGGCTGAACATCTTTAAAGTTTTAGAAATCTAGTAATTTGGTAACAGTTATACTTTTATTTGAATTGTCTTCATTCTAATTATGGTCAAGTATTGTTTTCGCAGTTTTAGACTTAATTTTTGTAGACTACCTCTTTATGATTTTAAATTATTTATTTATAATAATTTAGATGAGGAAAGCCTTGTTTAGAGTAGTAATCAGATGTGTTAATTCATACCTAAATAATTTTTGTTCTGTGATGCATTTTACGTGTATTCTGTGTGTTGTTGAGAAGAGCCTGGGAGGAAGGAGAGAGTAATGCATGCTGAATGAGTGGGAGGTAAGAGAGTATATATAAGAAGTCAAATAACTGACAGGAGTAAAGAAAGAAGAGATGAAAAAACAAATTTTTATTTTTAAGGCAAAAGAAAAAGTTGGAAAGTAAAAATGATCAGAAATAGCGATCACAAGAGCCTGTGACAAATAACCATCTTAACATCTAGTTTTCACAAAATCCAAGACAACAATATTTTATTGCTGCATTTTCCCACAGACTCACAGAGTGGAAATAAAGTAGGAGATTGAGCACAAAATGAAACACTTTTGACTTTTTAAAAAAAATCTATTGTAGATTCAACATGTTTGCCAAATTTAAAAGAGAGCTATCATCTTTTCTTTGACTAGGACTAACAGTGAATGGAACATATTGCCTTAAATCTTTTGGGAAGTGGTTGTAAAGGGTCTGGGCTTTTTCTGTTCTTCTGCTATTGAGAGTTTTGTTAGGGCAGACTCCTTGCTCTCAGTTTAGATATAACCTGAAATAATGGTTCTATGTTAGACATACATCAGGAATTTAAATTGCTACAATATAAACAAGTGGCAGAAGACATAGTAGCCTTAGCTTACTCACTCAAAGAAGAAAATATATCTTTATTTTTATACATCACATTTAATTTTAATCTTTAGTAAGAGCTCTCTCTCCACTGGATCAAAGATACGTAAACTATTTCACAATTACTGTCTTTGACCATTTACTTAAGCTTATTTAAATTCATAGGCTCCTGAAGTAGATTGTGCTGTAAAAATATCGTAATTTATTTCAGTTTCTAGTGTCAATGATCCTCATTAAAGCTCAGTAAACAAAAGAGATCCTAAAAGGACTCTTTCATGTTGGCATGTACACTTCTACTACCCTGCTGTTTTGCCCCAAATCTAAAAAAACAGGGCACCAGCACCCAAATCTGTTTTTTTTTTCTATACTCTATTATAACTCTTAGTACATGAAGAAGTAGGCTACTCCTGGAAACATTCAAAGTATAAGGGAATTATCAGAGGCTGATTCTGGTCCAGATTTCCTAGAAATACAAAATAGTAACTCAAGTCGTGTTTTAGCATAGAAATTTGGCAAATAAATTGAGTCATTAAATTACATTTAAGTTTTCCCCATTAGATCACAAATTGACCTGATACAGAATAAGAATTACAGTAGAGTTTACAGCAGGGCTTTCCCAAGCCCCATCTTCATATCAGACAGCTATTGCTTATGAGCTCGGTGCTTCCTATTCACTGTGGGATTATAGAACTAAAAATCTCTATGATGAATTTATTTCCTTGTTTCTTTCTTTTGTAGTATTGTCTTTTCCTTAGGGTATGGATGAACACTGAGCTCGTTGTATGTTTGAATCAAAGGAAGGATGATTCATCATTTTCTCATCTGGAGATTACTTCAGGACAGGGGCTGTTCTTTCTAATTTTCACAAAGGAATGAACTAGGTAGTGGCTCTTTCAATGCATGGATGAAAATCAGAAAGACAACCCAAGTTGAAAAGGTGAGTCAAAGAATATGTTCAAAACTCTATTTCTAGAATGTTAGAAATCATGAAAAATATAACTCTATATGGATAGTTAAAATATATGGGTTAAACCATAATGAAAAGCATGGGAATGACATAGAAAATTCCCTCACTAGTAAACTCTCACGAAGGAAGAAAACAGGATTAAGCAAGCAAGACCATGAGAATGTCAGTTAATTATAAATATGGTGATAGTTGGCAGATATCCCAATTTGATTATTAGTCACCGATCACCTATTCTAAAATGTCACACTGTAGCCACAATTATGTGCATACAGTGACAAGTTTAAAAAGTGCGTTTTAAACAAAGATAGTGAGCGCATATATAAAGGTTATGTAGCACAGTTTGTCTAGAAATGTTGGGCACATTCTGGGAATTTTCATAGCCAACACAAAGTATGAATAAAATATTCAAATGATTTTCAATTTTTTAAAAATTTAGAAACCAGTTATCATTGATACCTGAGATTTTGACAGTAGGCTGTTCATAGATGTGCTTAATATAGATTGCATTCTTCATTACTGTCACACTTAGTGAAGGATTGCAGTGCATCTCCCTAGAAAAAGCAGCAGTTTGTAGTTTTAGGAAAGGACCTCTCTTGTAGTCTGTTCAAGCTGCTATAACAACATTATCCAAACTGCACTGCTGATGAAGCCAGAAGTTTCCTTTCACAGCTCTAGAGCTTGAATATCTGAGCCAAGGAATGGTCAGGGCTTCCTGTGAAAGGCTACTTTCTGGTTCACAAGGACTGTGGTCACATTAAAGAAGAGACAGGTAGTTCTTGTTGGGTACTTTTTATATGGACCCTAAAACATTCCTAGTCAGGCATTTGTATGACCTAGTCAACAGCCACAGCCACACACCTGTTAAATCAATCTCTCTCTCTCTCTCTCTCTCTCTCTCTCTCTCTCTCTCTCTCTCTCTCTCTCTCTCTCCCTCTCTCTCTCTCTCCCTCTCTCCCTCTCTCCCTCCTTTCCTTCCTTCTTTCTCTCTTTCTTTTGTTGTGTGGGTATGTGTGTACATGTGCCAGGGGCATGTGCCAAGGGTGTGTATGTGTGTGTATGTATGTATGTATGCTTGCTTGCACATGGGAGTGTATATAGAGGCCAGTTTAATATAAAGTATTTTTCTCAATTGTCCAGTATTGTTTTCTTGATTTTGTTTGTTTGTTTGTTTGTCTGTTTTTTGAGACAAGCCCTCTTACTGAACTCAACACTCACTGACTGGCTAGATGAACTGGCCAGTGAGGTATATAGTTCAGCCTGATTCTGCCTTCTTTTTTCTAGGGTCACAAAGAAGCCACCATTCAAAGCCTTCTTTGTGTGTGCTAGAAATTTGAACCTGAGTCTTCATGTTTGTGCAACAGGTAGTTTACTGAGCCATGTACTAAGTTTTGGAATGAATTTTGGAGGTCCAGAAACATTCGCCATAGAAACTACTTTGACATACACAACATGCAAGACTTTTCTGTTCCCCACCAGAATATCTCACTTATATAGGTAACACTTAAGCACAGAGAAAATTTATTCTTCCTTGACAAAAATATAGTAGGTAAGTTTTTATTCTTTCTTTAATTTTGATTTATTTCTCCAATAACATCCTTAATATCCAATAAAATCCAATAACTACATTGTTTTTTCTGTTACATTGTTTTTCTTGATTTGAAATAATATTAACCACCAACACAGTAAACATGAGACACTAATATCAAATATTCATATTATAAACATTTAATTTGAATCATTTTGTAGATGTTATGGAATGTCAATCAGGTTTAGTTAAAAATAATTAGTAAAAAATCAGTTTCCAAAATACATTTAGTTCAACCAAAGTGAAGGATAAACGAAGATAACTAATATGAAACCACTTTTCACCATGGGCTCTCCAGTTTTACAGGGAAAAACACTTGATTCAGATGTGTTGACAGTGTGAAAGAGGCCTTAGCCAGGGCAGAGGAGAAGCTAGTGGCTCAGTAATCAAAGAGGAGAACTAAAATAAAGAGCCCAGGAAGTGTTTCATCTGGCAGAGGCACAAAGCCTGGCTTCACTAAGGTTGAAGCAATTACTGAAATGTCAAGGTCACATGCTGAAAAGAAGCTACAAGACGCTTGGAGAAGGTGACGGACTTTTTTCTTAAGCATCCACTTTACAAATGTTTTCAGTAAATGTGTTCTTTAGAAGGAGTTAGAACAGGATTTTCTGGGAGCAGATAGTATCATCAGGAGGGAAATGCCTGAACAATAAGGAAACTGAACAAAGCTTCTCTAGGTTGTTAAATGGCTAGAATTGACATTTAGAAGTGACTTCATAGTTGTAGGAGGATGTTGTAGATGTGTTGTCCTTGGAGAAAGGTAAAGGGTTCATGAGAGGAACATGTGAGGAAACTCTTTGGCCTCGATGAGCACATTCCAAGGTAAAATTTATAAATAAACACTTTTGTATGTATATATTTATTTTGTTTTAATTTTAAAATGGTTTGAGGTTTGTTTATTTTTTGATATGTGAGTGTTTTGTCTAAAGGTGTTTATGTATACTACACATACTACAATTAGTGCCTCCTGAATTCAGAAGAGGGCACTGGATGTCGTGGAACTGGAGATTCAGATAACAGTGAGCCAACATGTGGGTAATGAAAATTAAATTCCAGTCCTATGCAAAATCAGCCAGTGATCAGAACTGGTAAGACATCTACACTACCCCTGCATTTCAATTTTAGAATGCTTAGGGAATATTTACACAGTCTCTGCACCTTCACTTCTAGGCTGTCTTGGGTTATAGATTTCTAAAGCAATTGACCTCAAGCATTTTTTTCTTAAATAAAAATACACCTCAAAGGAAAGAGCAGATCATACTGTTTTGTTTTATGATTGATTTCCATAAAATTATTTCATGGCTATTAGTTAAATAAAAGAATGCTTGAAATGGGAGATTGGGTTTTCCTATTGATAACAAAAGTATCTGCGCTACTCTTTCATGTTTACCATTCATTCACTTGTTTTTGCAACCAGAAGATCACAGTCTCATTTGTGGGGTAATGCCATAATTAGTATCAACACAGTTTTCTCTTAGTAGCCATCGGTTTTAATACAGTAGCAAGAAGAAAGTATATTAATAAAGAAGAGGAAATTCAATTTTCAGAGAATATATTTATCGTAGACAGTTGTTGGTAATTGTTAATTCTTAATCATACAAAATTATGCAGTGCATTGCACTTTGTTGGGGGAAGAAAACGAATGCTGTGATCCTAGTTAAATGCATGAATTTTTAATCTTCCAAGGCAACATAAAATTGAATATTAGTTGCAAGATACAAGCTGAGCATATGGTGAAAAGAATTAGATGTATGGTTTTCAATATTACTTGAAAATTATATATTTTGGTCCAAGTAGATTTAGGTCATGGGAAAGAATAAAGAAACTTTACAGGAAAAGTTATTGTTGGTAAGGGAATAGTTTATGTGATAATATGAGCAATTTTTACCTAATAACTTTGGATTTTTCCTCTAATAGAAATCTGAAATTGAGTAGAATATATCAACATATGAATGAGGCAATGCGGAGTTACTATGCAATCTCTTTACCTATTTTGACAATATATTGAAAACCAAATTTCAAAACTGCCATGGTAAATGAGTCAATATTAGTTTAATAACAGTCTGTTTTGACTCAACGTTTTACTTGATTTTGCTCATAATAAAGTATTATATCCAGAAGAATGTCCTAAGTAAGTTTTAAAGAGTGAAATTGTTCATACCCTCTGCATGCCATGACTTCAATATTACAGCAGATGCTATAAAGCACAGAACTTTCACCTTTCCTCAAAACCATCCTTCATCCTACCCTCATTACTTATGAATGAGAAAAAGCGAGCATGTTTAACAACTTTTAAATAAAGCAGTAAGCTGGAATTCTTTTCCTAAGGAAGACTTGCATTAGTTTTGCCTTTTGTAATCACATGACTTCTATGAGTCCAGCATAATGTTTTACTCTAAATTTTATCCTTATTCCCACAGATGACCATAGCTACCACTCCTCACCAAAGTAGCTTCTCTTTTTATCGCAAATGGATGCCACTCTAGAAAACACCTGGACACAATTCAGAAATCAAAAAAATCATGGGATGCCCAGAGCTAATACATACATTTACATTATAACTCATGCTATCTATACCACGGGAAGCACTACAGAAGAGAGAAGAGAGATATTGCAGGATTCAGAATACCAGGAAGACTTCTGTGTAACATATTTAAAAATAATAGGTTTTTATATGGTTTTGATAGTTACACCACAATCAAGTATTTTCTTATTATGAAATCAATGCATATATATCTTAAAAATGGAAAAGGTGATGGTAGATTACCAATGTCTGATCATATCAACTAAAGAGCTATTTTCCATATCACAGGATTTAATTTTTTAGAGATATTTATAATATTTTACTCATTCACACTTAAGATTTATTTGTGTTATGATTATCACTCTACCACCAAATATTTTATCATATACTATTCAAAATACATAACCATATTACAGTTTCTGTAGCATAAAATTATATATTTTAGTAAATTTTATCAAATATCCAAAATACATAGAAAATGTATAATTAGGTTGCAACCCAATCTATCATGATTTGATTATATAAATAAATATAGGCATGTGTTACTACAGTGCTCATACCTAGAACTGAGTTAAGAACACTTCCAGATATCAAGTTTTCTAGATATCAGTGTTTTCTAGATACAACAGGACTGAAATACAAATGAACTAAGTAAATGACTGTGCTGTCCATGACAGCACCCACACAGGTTCTAGCCATATGGGATCACAGTACTATGAGGGGGAACTAGACATAAGCCACATTCCTAACCTAGATTCAATGTCCAGTTCATGTCTGCTTAAAAAGGAAATATTAGTTTTCCCCTCTGAAATTTTACTGAGTATATTAACCACACTTAATATACTCATGTCCAGCCACGGATGGCCAACACAGAATGACCTCAATGCTATTTTTGATTTCTTTTCATATTACTTTGGTTGGGTAATTTTTGCATTTTTGTTCTTCTATTTGTAACCTCTAGTTTCCAAATTTCTGTTTTTCTGTGTATCATTTGTTTGTTTCTTGTGTCTCTTCTTTTTCTCTTTTTCTTCCTAAAAAAAGTTTTTTGCTTATTTTCTAAGAAGAGAGAGAAGGGGTATAGAGTTGGGTTGATGGGGAGATGGGAAGAAACTAGGAGGGTTTGGGAGAGGAGAAATCATGATCAAAATATATTGCAGGAAAAAGTTAACTTCAATAAAAAAAAAGATTAAGTGAGGCTCACAGTTAGACTTACCTAGTCATGCATTATTTAAATGCAGGAACACGTTCTTAACAACAAGTTCTCAGGTGGTTTTGTTCTGCACATGCCATACTGTATTTCCATCAAGTAAGGCTATGGTCTTAGGAGTTGATTTTCATGTGTCATCTCTTTTTTTACCAAAGTATAGTGATCCAATATTGTGGGGACCATCTCCAGCTGGGTCCCACAAAGTCTCTGCCTTAGCAGAAGATAGGATGTAAACAGCCGCTGTCTCTGTCGCTATCGCTGTCCCTGCCCGTGGATGGTCCAGGGCAGACCGCCAATGGGGAAGATCTGCTGCTGCCTGTCGCCCTCTCTGTAGCGAAGACAGGAGAGCTCCGAGGGTGCTCTGTGAGAGCCGGTGGGCTCTGAAGTGTTACAGCTCTTGAGCCGGCTAGCTGGCGAAGAGGGGAGGGTCCACGACAAAAGCTCTCCAACAACAGGATGATTCTTGCATGCACCTTACTTCTCAATTAAGCTCAATATATACAGTTTGGGGTGGGTGAAGGTTTTAGCAGCAGGTAACCCCATTGGCTTAGTCTGAGGTTTTTTGGGGATGCCTTATATGCATGTGAGGAGAGCATGACCCGATGATCGATGGTCATAGACCTCTCAACCTCTCTGTGGGAGGGGCTGTTCAGGGCGGAAGCTGAGAGAGCCAGGGGGCCAGGAACAGAGCTGAACTCCTGCCTTCCCTAAGGGTCTCTGGGGTTTGGAAGCTTGTTCGACCAGATGCCTGGTTGTCTCTCATAGCTCAGCGCCCCACACAATATAAAATTATGTAGATTTTCTTGTGATAAGATAAGGATTAAGATTTTTTAAAAAAGAGAGACTAAGAAATTAATAGTTCCTAAGAGCTTCAGGAATCTTTCTACTCTTCTATAGATTGCTATGATGCTCTTCACTTTCCAAATATAATTGGATACTCTGAAGTGTGAAAATAGCAATATATTATCCCAAAACAATATACTAAGATAATATGTTCAATTAGTTTGGATCATCCTTGAACCTTGAAAAAACCTTTAAAATCACAATGTGATTACCCATATAGCATTACTTCAGGGATGATGTAAGGACCATTCCTCCACCAATTAGATTATGAAAAAGAAGGGGAAGAGCTAGAAATCCCTTCTCAACATTTACAATTATTTCAATAAGGGGTTAGTATAGTCTATACACACGAGGCTTTAGATTTTAAAATCTCAGTGATCTCAGTTATTCAAATGAAAATGCCAAATGACTGATTTAATATCCCATGCCATAATAAGTTTAATAAGAGAAGAATATTGGTGACCTGAAGGCTTAAGGTATGAGAGGCATAGAGACTGACTGGAAATAAATTCTGAAAAGAAGAGAAAGAGAAGGTCCAAGTAGTATGGCATTCATTTTACATATTCTCTGAGGGTGAAACAGTAATTGTCTTTGAAGGGAGGAGATATACACTTGATAGGTTCTCTGTAATTTGGTGATACAGGACTGACATGGAAGATCTAGAAGCTACTGAAGTCAGTACTGAATTTCACATTAGTATGGCTGGAAAGTAATAACGGATTATATTTGTATTAATAAAAGATTTTTTAAAAAAAATTCATGTTTTGTTATGTGTGAGTCTCTCTGTGTATATGAGTGTATGTGACAGAAAGACAAAGATAGAGACAGACAGACCGACAGAAAGACAGACTGACAGACAGCATTTATATGCACACACCCACATACATGCACACACAGGCTATGCCATACATGTGGATATCAGAGGATAATTTGTAAGTTCTCTCTACCATGTGTTTTCTCATAATAGAACTCACTTGCTTAGGCTTGGGGCAAGTATCTTTACTTGCTGAACCATCTTCCCAAGCTTGCATTTCTAAATATAAAAACAATATCCCTATTATTCTTAAGTTTGGTCTTTTCACTGTGTCCTGCATTTCTTGGATGTGTATCCTCTTTAAGGGCTTCTACCTGTTTACCTGTGTTCTCCCGTATTTTTTTTTAAGCGAATTATTTATGTCCTCTTTAAAGCCACTGCCTGACTAATTAAGATGCGGATTCTCATAGCCAACCTTTGGACAGAGCCCAGGGACTCCAAAGGAAGAGTTAGAGGAAGGATTGAAGGACCTGAAGAGAATTGCAACCCCATAGGAAGAACAACAATATCAACTAACTGAACCTCCCCCCCCCCCAGAGCTCCCAGGAACTAAACCACCAACCAAAGAGTATATGTGGATGGGTCTGTGGCTCTAGCTACATATGCAGCAGAGGACTGCCTTATCTAGCATCAGTGAGAAGAGAGGTCCTTGGTTCTGTGGAGGCTGGCTGCCGCAGCATAGAGAATGCTAGAGCAGGAATGTGGGAGTGGGTGGGTGGGTGGAGAGACAAAAGGGAAGGCGATGTGATGGGAAGTTTGTGGAGGGAAGACCAGGAAGAGGACAACATTTGAAATGTAAATAAATAAAATAACCAATAAAAATAGAAAAAAAAGACAATATTCCCAAAAAAAAGTGGTTCGCATATTCAGCATGTGTATCCATAAAGATGGTGTTATAAGCAGGATTTGCTTATATTATGTATCTATGCATATCCTCTTTCTTAGAAAATACATACATACATACATACTTGCATGCATGCATACATACATTTGGATAGGTGCATGAGTGCAGGTATCTGCAGAAATCTGAAGTCAGTGTCAGATTCCCAGGAGCTGAATTCAGATGCAGTTGTGAGTGATTGCACTTGTTTGAGCTGAACTCAGATCTTTTGCAAGAACAGAGTCATACACTGAATTGGTAAGCCAAGTTTCCCATTTACAATGGCACCTTAAATACTAGATGCTTTCTCTTACAGATGACACAGTATTTATTTTATTCTATTCTAGTGTTTTTACAGGTTGATTTTTAACATGTTACAAAAATATTAACAGTAATATATTAGTACATTGTATAAAATTTTATGGACTGGAAAGGTGTTAGTGTTTTTATTCATTACATTGCATAATCCACATGGAAATGTGACCATCAAATGACAAACTAGATGACTAGCAGTGCAATCACATTAAGAAGAACATCTGTTCAAGCAAAATGTGCTAGCTATTACAATATCTTTTTCCACACAGTCATTATTTTTTCAGATTTTTTAATTCCGTACATGTGTACTGCATAATTTTTCAATATTAGATTTAAATGAAAGTAATAACAATGTTGATTTGAGTTTCTAAAATACAAGTTGGTCTTGAGGTTTTTTGTATATGACAAACCTAAGCTTAAACATTTGCTCACATGAAAAAAACAATTTAATTCAATGATGCCACCTTTAAATGAGTTATTTAACAAAGCTAGGCACAGTTGATAAGTGCAAAAATTCACCTTAATTTATAAAGTTTATCAATATGGTTTTTTTCTGCTTGTTTATTTTCTGTAGATAAGAATGATATTCCTTGTGACAATTGGCATTTCCCAAACAGATATTAATCAATCCTAGTAAATAAGTGCACATGTGAACATAAGTTATATGAACGCTCTCAGATGACAAAATGTTTTATTTCAGGCCTATATAGTTTATATTCAAATCAAAGAGCCTCCAGGAAACAGAGTGCATGCTCAAAAGAATTCTTCAATTTTGCTACGTGACTTTATATTTTTTCACTTCTCATATTGAATACTTTTGTATTAATGTGCTTTTCTAGCAACTTACTTAAAGGGTATTTTTCATTGGAGGCACGACAGAGAATGACAGAAAGATTTTTGCAGAATCAATATGGTCTATCCACTAATCAAGAATCATCACTTCAGGGTACATGCTTGTCTATTATTTTATACTTCTGTGACAAAACTAAGTGAAAGATGAAGATTTGGGCATGTATTGTGATTATATTTTAGAAAACATTAACGTGTTTTGACAGAAACATTTTAAAGGTAAGCAGTCATAATAATATATAAAATCACATTTTATAAGTAAATAGAGTTTGAATACACACCAAATCTAAATTGTTAGGCATGCGAATTTTAGATGGGATATGGGACATATGATAAATTTTTTCAGAATACCTTGTGCATATGAATGCAACTTTTTGGGATTTGAGAACTTCCCCTTTTTAAATTTAATTTTTAATAATTTCATATACCTACACAATGTATTGTAAACATATTCATCCCTGCTATTCTTTCTTTTCAACATGTAAATCCTTCAGAACCTTTTCTTTCCAACTAAAGCTGTTTTCATGTTCTGATTTCACAAGACCACTCCCTACCCTTCAGCTCTTACAATCTCTGTTCCTTTTTCACAATGATCCCTGGGTCTTGAAAGCAGTAATATAAATGTCCTGTTTAGGGATGAACACTCAATGGTCATTTATCCTCAGCAGTGCGACCAGTTATAGGTCTCTACATCAAATATCACTTAGTGTGAAAGAAACTTCTCTGACTAAATCTAAGGTAATAAATATATTTGAAAGTTATTTATAATATATATCCATCCATCTAGCTTGATATCACCAGTAAGTTTTCCCCACCCCCTAGGGCTTGGGATACATTCAACCATAATTTTGGGGGCAGGTTTACAGTACATGGTATACATTTCTTCCTATGGAGCTGGGCCTGAAATTCAATCAAAAAATATTGGTCACCCCCCACCACGGTTGTGACACTTTGCACTATAGAGACTATCTTTATACTGATTAGAATTCAGTGAGCAGGCTTGACAGTCAAGTAAGATTGTTGGTTCCCTTTTTTCACAAGCAACTTCCACTGTAGCTTCTAGAACAAGGGGCAGTGGTCATAAGCGTGAAGGTTTCTTTAGTTCTAACTTGACTTGTGGTGCAACTTAAGTGTGTGGACACTTTAATAAAGAGTCTGAGGTCATTTGAATGGGAAAGGCCGCCATAGGTTCATATATTGAGGACTCGCTCCCCAATTGGTAAAACTATTAACTAATTTTTGGTAATCTAAAACATTCATAGGTTTCTTTATGATATTTCTGTATATTTTAAGTTGTGGTTGACCCTTCCCCTTGTCCTCACCTATACTGCATCCCCTAACTCCAAGCCATGTATAATCTTTTCCAACCCTAGTATTTCCCTCCTTGCTCTTTAATAGTACATGTGTTTTATCTTATACTTTCTCCCAAAGCATTGCCCTGACTGTATTTTTTCTATATTTAAAAAGCATAAAGATATTAAAGTTTATTTAATAATATTTTTGTGAAGTGTCAAGAGGGAAAACTATACTGATACTTTGGATTTACTTAAAAGTATCCAGAGGGAGAACTTTGATACCTTTAATTTATTAAAAAAAAGTATCATATAAGATTGGACTAATGAAGGCATTTAGCAATGTACACATGGACTGATGCATGAAAAAACTGGAACAGGCTAGGAATAAAAAATAAGTGATCAACATTTAGGTATTGTCTATTGTTACTTTCAACTTCATACTATGTCTAAAAGTTTGTAACAAACTAAAAAGAATTAAAGAATGCAACAAAGCAATGTCCACTGTAGTTGAGGGTAAACTAAGTGTTAAAAGGACTATATACTAAGTTGATCAAAATATAGGCCCACAATAGCATAGTATGTGTGTTCACATGTTTAATAGTTCAAGAATTATATCACCAACATCATTTCTCCTAAAAATCAATGTGCAGAAAATATTACACTAAAATAAAGAGTCCAGCTTTATAGCTAGCAGGTTTATTTACATTGATAATTTGAAAGGAGAATATAAGTACCCTCTAAAGAATGTAACGCAGTGTAAACACAAAGACAATTAGAATAGATTATAATAAAAAGCTAGTTGATTCTTGTGAAAGAATCAGAAAGGGCACAAACTATAAAGAAATATAAATTATGAATTTTTAATCTCTACTTTGATTCATTCTTTGAGAATTTCTTATGTATTTTAATTATATTCACCCTTTCCAGACCTAGTCCCATTTTTCTATCCACCCAACTTTATGTTCCCTTTTTTTTTCTTTCCATTTACCAAGTACAGCTTGTGCTGCTCAAATATCCTTGCATGTGTGGCCTTCCACTGGGGCAGGATCAACTTGCCAGGGAAAATAAACTTAAAGAAAATTGACTCTATCTTGAAAGCCAATTGCCAATAGCTTCTCAGTTGTGGGTGGGATTCATATCCACCTCTCCCCTCTGTACTGGAATTTCATTTGACTTGAGCTAACATGGGGCTTGCCCATGTGGTCACAATCTTTATAAGTTCATATGTGCAGCTGCCTTTCTGTGTCCAACAGTATTTTCTTGTATTTGCTCAATGACACTAGAACTTACATTCCTTTCCATGGTGACCTCCGAGCTTTGGGAAGAGCGAATGTGTCATAGATGTGTAGTTTAGGGCTGAACATTCTACACTCTCTCATTCTCTTCCATTTAAGCAACTGAATATCTGTGTAAATCACCATCAACTACAAATAGAAATGTCTCTTATGATGGTTGACAGATGCGTTAACCTGGAAGAATAGTGGTATGCCATTAGAGGATGGTTAAATAATATGTCCATTTAACAACATTTGATAGGTAGATAATTGATGGACTGGTATACTTTATATACACATTATATACTTATATTTTATAAGTAATGTAAATGGGAGTATTTTGTGTTATTATTTATTTATATGTTTCTAATTTCTATTTGCAGAATAGCACACAGTGGCACCATTATCCTAGTAACAATGAATACAGTTTCAACATAAATTTTGGTTTCTGATCACAATTCGCCAACAAAAAGAATGAAAATTCCCAGGGGGAGAACTGTTTGATTCCAAGGCTCGAAAGGAAAAGGCAAGGGAACCTATAACATGGTGGAAATGATTAAGACATGTCAAAGGAAACAAAAACTATATTAAAGACATACCACTTGCCAAATCTGAATTCATGTGTGTATATGTATGTGATGTGTGTGTGTAAGTGTGAGTGTATGTGTGTGTGTGGGGGGGGGGAAAGAAAAGCCCCTATTTTGGTAGACTGGCTAGAAAATATATAAAAGAAACTATAGAGGGATTGGATGCCCTTTGCTTGGTAACTATCACTGTGGTGATTAATTCAGCCAAAACCATGAGCAGATGTTAAAGCTGGCTGCTAAAATTCTGATAATGAATGAGATGTTTACATAGTAACAAAAGTATCTTCACATATATTAACTACTATTTTTTATATAAAAGTACAATTTTTAAAAAACGAATTTTTACTTATGCATATGTACAAGTACCTGTGTACGCACATGCTTTTGGGTACCCTCAAGCCAGAAGTAAATGTTGAGTCACCTAGAGTTAAAGTTACTGGCAGTTGCAGAGCTTTCTGACAGTGGTGCTCAGAACTGGACTCGAGTCTTTTAAAATGAGGCAAGTACTCTTAACTGCTGAACCATCTCTCCAGTATAGTTAAAATAGGGAAATATAAAAATCACCAGCATAAATTAAGTTATAAAAATGAATATGAAAAATAATGGGATGAATGGAAGTAAAATATTAGCTATTAGAAAATATTATGGCATGCCTACTCAGAATGCATTTGCTGTACCATTCTGGTATCCAAGACCCAGAGATGATAGGGAAAGAAGGACAGAAAGATTATAAGAGCCAGAGGACAAAGGAGTTTACTGAAATTCTCTCTCCTGAGAATGTTGGAAGCCACACCCATATAGTTTTAAAACATGACTGCCTAAATGTGAGCCAAATAAGAATCACAATAACAATTCAAATAAGAATCACAATAACAGACCTGTTACTGTGGTCCAAGGAAAGTCTCAGTCCTACACAAAGAACTACAGGCAACTAAGAAATGTTAAGAGCACTGTAATCATCTAGACAAGCAGCTGGTATTGTGTGCTAATCAGTAAATTCGATGTGTATGACAGCATCATTCTCTCAGTACAGGAAAAGTTAGAAAAAATGTCTTTTCTTTTTGTTTAACACACACACACACAAACTCTCTCACACACACAAACTCTCACACATACAAACTATTTTACTAAGAAAAAAGAGCTTCAGAATCCAACTTCAATTGTGTATTTAAAAAAAAAAAACCTTTAAATAAGATTTGATTTAAAGTGGAAATAAGAACAGATAAGGCATGCTTACAGATATTAATTAAACTCCCTGACAGTAAAAATTCAGAAATGCGTTCTTGACTTGAGACAGAACACTGTGGGGGTGGAAGCCAAGTGGTTGTCATTTTCATGTTTTTCATTTCAAATAATATCATGCAGTGATGCTCTTACCTTGATGAGAATGAAGGTAACTGCAGGTATTGATATAGATGCCATAGCTCAAAGTCATATCACTGGGGACCAAGAAAGAGATATGAAAAATGAATGTGGGTCTTCACTGTGATCCTCTAGCCACCTACCAATTTAAATTTATATGCTGAAATTTCCAGTAGCAATAAAGAATTTCTACCATTATAAGAAATAAATAGTCCCCAAATGTTTAATCATAACTTAATCCATAAACTATCAAATTGTTCAGACTCTAGCTTCTAATAGACTGAATAAAACAGAAAATTTATCTGAAATAAAAACCTATGGGCATTTGAGTGCTAAAAGATATAAGCCAGATTGCAGATTGTTATGTCTACAAAGGAAAGTAGCCCAGAGTCAGGTCAGAATCCATCTCTCTTATAACCAGTCAACAATTTTAGCATATATGCATGAAACTTCCTATGCTCAGGTACTGCAGATTAAGCAGGCTACTTTTTCCAGTGGGCCTGTGTGTATGTCCCTGGTGGTTCCATTCCAACCTTATCTGCCTACTGCAAATTCTCAGGGTACCAAACTTGGCAAAACTAGTTTCCTAAGTCATCAAATCGAACAGTTGTAGTTTAGAGAACTGTCTTTTGTTTTCCTACTAACAGCTATGATTTTTCAAAGACCCAGAGTCACTAAGTTCACACATGAGCTAAAAGGGAAAGCAACTGTTGAGGCACATAAATTATGGCATTAAACTGAAACAAAACTGCTAGAAAGTGAAGCTTTATGGAGTAGAGGATAGGACCACAATGAGCAACATGAAAACAAAACAAAACAAAACAACCCAAAAAACTTTTGAAAGTGCTGGAGGGACTCCCCTAGAGGCAAAAAAAAAAAACTTAACTGAAGCTGCTGGGGATTTTTATATAGATTGGTTGAGAACACTTACCATCTACATAAGCAGTAAAAGACATATTCACCATGGCCCTGAGATGTACATGACAATCAAGAGATCTGATTGCTTTCCTAAGAAAGAAGAGAAGAAATTGTAGACATTAACTCAATGGTGAAGAATAGAGGCTCCAAGATGAACTTAACAATTTGAAATAAAAGGTTGTTGAATGGAAGAGGGAATTTTGGCATTTAAAAAAAAATAGTCTGATAGAAAATTCAGAGTCCCTAAGTCTATACTCTTAGGTTATTCAAAATAATTTGACTTACATTAAGACTCACTCCACAAGTTTACCCACTATGAAAGGAGTACTTCAGCTCTCTCTGCCTGCAGTGGCTGACACATTAGACCACCATGTTATTGGCAATAACCATTTTTCTCAACAGCGACTTTAAATGCCTACACAGAGAGGAAGCTACTTTGAGACTTAATAACATCCATTCTAAAAGTCTCCACTAAAAAGGGGAGAATAGCAAGTTTACTGGAATTGGTAATTTAAAGAAAGCAGGAAATAGATTTGCACATGAGGCTATGAAACATGGCAGCATGACTATGCCAATAGGTGCCCATAAGGAGATTGCAGTGTGAAAGGAGTAATTAGGAAGAAGAGGGGCTGCAACCTATTAATTTTGTCACTATGGAATAAAAAAATATAATCCTAAAAGTTTATTGTAAGCCTTGTAACTTTAGGAACTACAATAGGAACTACTCAGAAATTGAGAATTATAGATCCTGCCTTTCGGAACCTTAGAGTGATGGGACAGAAGTTCTTTTCTTGGTATAGAAGATACACTTGAATCTTACAGGAGCCTTGGACTTAGTTCAGCCATTGTGCACATATTTAATTCTGAAAGGTACCAGCTTACAATTTATGGCTATATTACAATGCAAAAACTATCTAGGCTATCCAAAAACTAAGTACATACCTTCTGTCTCAGTAATTTTTTATGATAAACAACTGTAATGGCAATTATTCCCAAACAAGAATATTATATATGATCTTCTATTCATCTCCTTTCAGTATAATTAATGTGCACATTTACTTGGTTGCTGGTTGAAAAAATGTTCTGTCAAAAATCTGTTCTCCTATATTTGTGTACCTTTCCCATACACGTGTGTAAATATGATTTTGCATGGATGTAACAGTAATGAAGAACTATAAAAATCCATTCAAAATACATTTAACAAATGTTTAAATATCTCGCAAGGATTCACTTTGAGATTATATTGGAATTAAATTTCTCACCAAGAAAATAAGTACATTAAGAATGTAATTTTAAAGATACAAATATAAGCACCATGTTATTGGCAATAACCATTTTTCTCAACAGCGACTTTAAATGCCTACACAGAGAGGAAGCTACTTTGAGACTTAATAACATCCATTCTAAAAAGTCTCCACTAAAAAGGGGAGAATAGCAAGTTTACTGGAATTGGTAATTTAAAGAAAGCAGGAAATAGATTTGCACATGAGGCTATGAAACATGGCAGCATGACTATGCCAATAGGTGCCCATAAGGAGATTGCAGTGTGAAAGGAGTACTTAGGAAGAAGAGGGGCTGCAACCTATTAATTTTGTCACTATGGAATAAAAAAATATAATCCTTTTCTAGTAATACATAAAAACATTTTGCTAGTTATGATGACCACATACACACAGACAATGTTACAGATGATCTTTGCTTGTATCCCAGGCAAAGTTAAAGGAAAAAAAACTGTTTAGAGTTTCAGAACAACGTGGATACTTTATAAAGTGAAAATTCACGAAACACTGTTCTTTTACATGATTAAACTGTGTAGCACATTAGGAATGCCAATTAAAGTTTTAAATTACAGTTTTGGAACCAACTGCCAGTAGCATCTATCTTCCTCAAAAGTAACATCTGTGAAGCTGGCAGTGTGACACCAGATTCTTGGACACTATGGAGATGGATATTACATGCCTTTCTCTATTTTGCCAAAAATATCATCTCAAACCTAACCCTTCCTTATCCATTTCTTGAAAACTTCATGTTATACAACAGTATACATGGATAGATATAGATAAAAAAAATGCTGGTTTAAGTTTTAATTTATTATAAATAAAACAGTAAGTATTGTTTTAAATTTTAATGGTAGAACTACTTTATTTTAGCATTTCAATCTCATTAGTTTCTTCAAGGGATTGTAGAAAAATGTCGAAATAATTATGTCCTTGTTATCAATTATATACAACACAGACTTTATCCATGTCATTGAGTCTCCAGAAAGGTGTTTGAAAGCTAAGTTTTAAACACACCATCAAGCAGGTTAGAAAAGAATATGAATACATCTTACCATTTTTTATGACAGAGATCCAGACATCTTAAAGCACTCAAGCCATAACTTCTGTCTCAATGTATCATCCAATTCCCTCATTCCAAGCTAGTTTCTTCATGCAATTAACAATTAGATTCTTGTAATGCTTTTAAAAAACCCAACAATAAATCCAAAGATCCTTCTGGTCTGGGCCTGGGCCTGAGCACTGAGCAAATCCTGGGTGGCAGCTCTGCACCCAATCTTACAAAACCCAGAGGAAGGGGGCCTCCCAGGAGCTCTAACCTAGGCAGTATCTTAGGTAAGGAGACAGCAATACTAGCCCCAAACAGAAAGTAACTGGAACCCACTGGGACCTAGGAATTCACTCCTGGCCCAGAGCACCGGTTTCTTTCTGTCTGCATCCAAGCACTGAGGAGATCTTGGGCCCCATTAGTAACACCCACCCCACACAGTTCTTAAACAACCAAGATAATAGGAAAGACAGGCTCCAGTCAGAGACAGTGAGTGCAGGTAGCACTAAAAAGATCCAGATGGCAAAAGGCAAGCACAAGAACATAAGCATCAGCAACCCAGGGTACTTGGCATCATTAGAACCTAGTTCTCCCACACTAGAAAGTCATGAATTCCCCGTATCACCAGGAAAGCAAGATTCAGATTTAAAATCACTTCTAATGATGATAATAGAGGCCTTTAAGAAGGACATAAATAACACTCTCAAAGAATTTGAAGAGAACACAGGTAAACAGGTAGAAGCCCTTAAAGAGGAAACACGAAAATCCCTTAAAGAATTATAAGAGAACACAACCAAACAAATGACGGAATTGAACAAAACCATCCAGGACGTAAAAATGGAAGCAAAAACAATAAAGAAATCACAAAGGAAGATTACCCTGGAGATAGAAAACCTAGAAAAAAGATCAGCAGTCAGATGTAAGCATCACCAACATAATACAAGAGATAGGAGAGAGAATCTCAGGTACAGAAGATACCATTGAAAATATTGACACAACTCTCAAAGAAAACGCAAAATGCAAAAAGTTCTTAACACAAAACATCCAGTAAATTCAGGACACAATGAGAAGACCAAACCTAAGGATAATAGGTATAGAAGAGAATGAAGATTCCCAAATTAAAGGGCCAATAAATATCTTCAACAAAACTATAGAAAAAAAAACTTCCCTAACCTAAAGAACGAGATGCCCATAAACATACAAGAAGCCTATAGAAAGTTTTAGAAGCTATGCTTTGTGCTTCCCACAATTATAGTTAACTCAGTCATTCTGGATTTCTGACGGGGTTGAAAACTTATATCCTCATAGCCAATCCTGGCTATTTGCCTTGAGAGAAAAGATTTGAGTGGATGGTCATCAGCTGACATTCATCCTAAAACCAAGGAAAAAGTCAGGTTCAGAACTAAGTGTTTTAGTTAGGATAGATGACAGAGGTTCTGGTTAGTCAACAAAATGATGGACTGGGTACTAGGACTATCTTGTACCTCACTGGTACAAACAAATTGGCATAATTATGCTCTAATTGTATTTTGAGAGAAAAGTTTCATTTTAACAGGAAGGGTGATATGTAGGAGGAGCTAAGGTGGGAGGAGTACTGAGAGGAAGAGAAGGAGTAAGAAGAGGAGGAGAAGAAGGAGAGGAGAAGCTAGGTCATGAAAGAGAGAAAGATGGGGAAGACAGGGAGGCAGATGTTCATGTATCTCCACCAGTCAAAGATAGTAGATATATCTAGATTGGGTAGTGGGTTACACCTCTGATTGAGCAATACCAAACTTATAAAGCCTTTGATTAACATTTTTAAAAAATGTATAAATGAAAAAAGGAAAAGGGGGCATGGGATAGGGGTTTTCTAAGGGGGGGATGGGGAAAGGGGATGGCATCTGTAGTGTAAATAAAATATCCAATAAAAAATGGGAAAAAAGCCTATAGAATGCCAAATAGACTAGACCAGGAAAAACATACCTTTCATCACATAATAACCAAAACATCAAATGCACAAAATAACAAAAGGATATTAAATGCAGTAAGGTAAAAAGGCCAAGTAACATATAAAGGTAAACCTATCAGAATTAAACCAGACTTCTCACCAAATACTATAAAAGCTAGAAGATGCTAGACAGATGTCTTACAGATCCTAAGAGAATACCAATGCCAGCCCAGACTACTATACCCAACAAAACTCTCAATTACCATAGATGGAGAAACCAAGATATTCCACAACAAAACCAAATTTACACAATAGCTTTTCACAAACCCAGCATTACAAAGGATAATAGAGGGAAAGCTCTAATACAAGGAGGGAAATTATACCCTAGAAAAAGCAAGAAAGTAAGTCTCTTCCAACAAATCCAAAAGAAGATAGGCACACAAAGATAATTCCACCTCTAATAACAAAAATAACAGGAAGCAACAATCACTGTTGCTTAATATCTCATAGCATAATGGACTCAATTCCCCAATAAAAAGACATAGACTAATGAACTGGAAAAGTAGGCGAGACCCAGCATTTTGCTGCATACAGGAAACCCACCTCAGTGACAAAGACAGACTCTACCTTAGAGTAAAAGGCTGGAAAACAATTTTTTCAAGCAAATGGTCCTAAGAAACAAGCTGGAGTAGCCATTCTAAAATCTCCAGCCTGAGAACAAAAAGGGAGGGACTCATGGGTCCACCTGTATTGGTAGTTGAGAGTGGCCTTTTCCGGCATCAGTGGAAGTGGAGGGCCTTGATGCCTGAAAGTTTGGATTCCCTAGTGTTGGAGAATTCAAGAGCAGGGAGGAGGGAATGGGAGAATGGTGGGAGCATACCCTCATAGAAACTCCCAAAATTATATGGACTAGACATGACAGAGGCAGGCCGCCAGAAGACTAGATTCCAGAATTCAAACAAAAAATTATCATTATTATTGTTTTGAGAATTGTATATTGCAGAATACACAGCCTTGGTGTATCTACTCAACAAGCAAGCTGAGCAGACCTGCTCGACCCTCTGATGTCCTGGAATTTCAGCTGGATGCAGTGAAGACACAGTGTCAGAGGTTTATCAATTTACTCTCCCCCTTACCCTTCTTCTAATATTCAATGCCCGTAATCAGCTTGAAGAAGTTAATGAAGAGTCAGCGCCCCCATTCCCTGGTCTTGGGGACTGAGGGGGTTAATACTGGGTTGTCTTTCTAGGAAAAACTAGTGGTTTTGTTGGAACAGAGAAGATTAGCTAGGATTTATTGCATATCCATAACCTATTGGTAGAAATCTGTATAATTGTTATCAAGATGAAGTTATAATTTCTTAAATGGTACAAAATTTACTTTGATTTCAAATTTAAGGTTTTCATTGGTATGAGCTTCTTATTGATATAAAAGGGAGATGACTATTGATACTCTCATGGGCATTGTGCCTATATAACACATTTAGAACTACAAGGCTTAGATTCAGTCCTTCTTCAACTTTTTAAAACTGATTTGAGATGGTTAGCCTGTGAGTTAAGGGCCTATAGAAAATTCATGGCTCTGAGTTTATTGTTAGGGTGTTTTCTGTATTTTATTTAGAAATAGCTGAAAGAAGTTAACAGGCAACAGTCCAGATTGCCTCATGGATAGTTGGTATTCAAAACATCAGAAGTCCACAGAATTGAAATTACCAACATTTCTGTATTAATGTTCATTTTGATTAGAGACCTGTCTGCTCTTGACAGCTTCCTGTCTTGGATTCTAAGAAGAAATTGAGCATTTTTGGAGTTACTCCAGTTGTGGTGAGACAGCCACTAGACAAGAATTGTCTCTTTTCATCTATAGACAAATTACTGTCCAGAAAAGGGCGCACTTGCAGAATAGTCGACTGATTATATCTGCCAAGAAAGAGTAATCAGCCCTTAATAATTCTGCTTCACTAGGTCTTTCAGATGATCCTGGGCCAGAAGGCTGAAGATCAGATGCTCCAATGTTTTGTAGTATAGGGACTATCCAGGTGTTCAGCGGTCTCTATAAATTGACTAAGTTTTAGAAGCTATGCTTAGTGCTTCCCATAATTTCAGTTAATTCAGTCATTCTGGATTTCTGATGGGGTTGAAGACTTATAGTCTCATAGCCAATCCTGGCTATTTACTTTCTATTTACTTTGAGAGAAAAGATTTGAGAGGATGGTTTTCAGCTGACATTCATTCTAAAACAAAAACAAAAACAAACAAACAAAAAAAAAGAAGCCAGGTTCAGAACTAAGTCTTTTAGGTAGGAGAGATGACAGAGGTTCTGGCTAATCTAATCAACAAAATGATGGACTTGGGTATTAGGTCTATATGGTACCTTACTGATACAAATTGGTATAGCTATGGTCTAATTGTATTTTTGAGAGAAAAGTTTTATTTTAACAGGAAGGGTGATATGTAGGAGGAGCTAAGGTAGGAGAAGAAAAGAAAGAGGAGGAGTAAGGAGAGGAAGAGGGGGAGAGGAGGAGCCAAGAGACGGGGGGGGGGGGGCGGGGTGTGGAACATGGAGCCGGATGTTTGCGTGTCTCCACCAGTCAAAGATGGTATATCTAGGTTGAATATTGGGTTACACTTCTGATTGTATGTGCATCTTGTTATTGAGCATTACCAAACTTATAAAGCCTTTAATTAACATTTTAAATAGTTACTAATTAAGAAAAATCAAACAAAAAAAATAAATCTAAAGATATAGAAATGAGGCTTAAAGCATCCTGCCATTGTTGTCAGAACTTGTTAGAACAGAAACTCTGATGAGCTATCAAGGAAATTACTCAGATACAGCTGTTCATGACCTATGGGTAATCTTTTTCTAGAACCTAAGCGTAAGTACCACTACATTGCTTCTTACATAAATAAAAGCTGAGCTTCCAGACACCCAACAACAACAACAAAAAAAACATTATATTGTTTGAGTGAAAAATTTAAGTGTCCTCCTGAGGAACAGCGTACATGCTTCTGTCTAGCTTCTGGTTTTCAGGATGCATTTCAATACTAACCCTCACAACACTGTGAGAGTAGAGTGAAGGAGCAAGCATGTAGGACTTTGACCCACAAGGTCTTCTCATGCTCTACAGTTTCTATCTCAGTATCATGCAGTTACAAGAATATGAAGAGAGCTGAAGGGCATGATGTGAAGCGGTCTAGAAATCTCATCGGCTTTAAATATCACTTACACTACTAGATATGCGATTTATTATTGTAGGAGCTTCCCAGCATTTAAATCAGTGGTTCTTAACCTGTGGCTCTTCTGGGGATGAAATGACCCTTTCACAGGGGCCACATATCAGATATCTGCTTATCAGCTATTTACATTATGATTTATAACATAGGAAAATTACATTTTTGAAGTAGTAACAAAATAATTTTATGGTTAGGGGTCACCACAACATGAAGTCAAATAATTAGGAAGGTCGAGGATCACTGATTTAAATGCTAATGTGTGTATATGTGTATGTATTGCTTACACCATAATACCTGATACACCCTAATATTTGTTACTAGGAGCAAAGGTGATTAACAGATAATAGTGAGAGATAATCATAAATTCTGTATTTTCTTTTGTTCTCTAAACTAAGCTTTGTGCTCTCTCCTCCTCCTCCTCCTCCTCCTCCTCCTCCTCCTCCTCCTCCTCCTCCTCCTCCTCCTCCTCCTCTTCCTCCTCCTCCTCCTCCTCCTCCTCCTCTTCTTCTTCTTCTTCTTCTTCTTCTTCTTCTTCTTCTTCTTCTTCTTCTTCTTCTTCTTCTTCTTCTTCTTCTTCTTCTTCTTCTTCTTTTCTCCTTCTCCTCCTCCTGCTCCTCCTTTGTTCATTTGATGGTTAATAGCTGCATCAGCTTATATGTTCAATTTGTGTTCTGATACTAATTGCTGAAACTATATATTTCCAATCTACAGAATCAATTTCCACAAATTCTAGTTCTTCAGTCAGCAGTGCTTTGTTATATCTTACTAGCAAATTTCAAGCTTTTCCTGATTTTTCAAAATAAGTCTAAAAAATATTTTAAAATTGAAAAGAAAAGATTAGCCAGGCAATGGTAGCACATTCTTTTAATCCCAGCACATAGGCATCAAGGGAGATAGTGTTTCCTAAGTTTGTGCTACAGAGCAAAACCTGTCTCAAAAATAATAATAAAATTAAGTAATTAAAATCAATGTTTAAAAATTAGCAAAGCAAAATTGAGTCCATAGCTACACCTTACAAGTAGGAGTTTGTAGCCACAAAAGCTCTGAGTCAAAACTTGTTGCTGTTTGATGTTTTGATGTCTTCTCTTGACTTGATCTGATCAACTGTAAGTGAATCTAGCTGTCAATGATTGCTGTGTATAGTATGTTATGATGAGAATGTTTTGATTTCATGCTTCAGTCAGACTTCCGACTAGGAATGTGTCTTCAAAATTTTTACTCAGACTATGCCAGCTACCAGAATACTATTAGGCTAGTTTAGCACTCATCACGAGCCTCTGTTGTTAAAAATTTAGCACGTTGCTGAAATATTAAACATGTGTGCTGTGTCTTTCTTTTCTTGCTATGAAATGTACCACCAGCGTATGAAGGCTTAAAAAATCTGTATATATACAGTTTAAAATTAGTTATAAATATTAGATACAGAAACTCAATTTCTGTTGTCTCATGTAAAAGATAATGTTGACACAAAATATATTTTAGTTGTTCTTATTCTCTATATAAAAATGTTTAATTTTTTTCTATTGCTATTTTTTATTTTCTAAACAAAAGCCAGGTAGTTGTGAATTAGTAGTGTTTGAAAAGGTATGCTTCCAAAAATGAATAAATTGGGTTCCCAGAAGCATTTAGAAGTTATTTCTTCATTAGATGCTCAAATCTCTCCTTAAAATGCTACACTAGCCGCACAGTCTGCTTCATTTATTGTCTAAAAGAATATCAAATTGGAACGGAATCCCTGCAGAACGGAAGCAGAACTGCCTAATAGGAGCTTTTATTTCCCGTAAGTGGTAACAGTGCTAGCAATTAAGACCAACAAACAGCCAAGACGAGGGAGAAAAAAAAAACAGAAGCACAATGTTTGTTATTTTGAGAGGTTCGTCAGGGAATGTGTTATATCAGGTGAGTGAGCACTGGAGAGCTCCGGGTGTGCCAGGGATGAGTGGAGGCATTGCAGGTCAGAGTATGCCAGGGGAGATGAAGACACACCCACAGTACTTACAGTCCAGTTTGATTAGGCTCTGTCATGTAAAATGAACAACCCTCTTATGAAGATCACAGAGACACTTTCCTTCTGTTACATTTTTTGAGGACCCTCACCCCAACTTCGTTAATTTAGAAACAGAAAAGCTTGGAGTTATTTATTGTTTAGCTCCTTTCGTGTGGTAATCATGGTGACTTTTCTTTCTAATAGCTCAGATAATGATATATAAAAGTTCTTTTCTAGTATTAACTGATATACTATTCAGAATTCAGTGAATTACAAGTGAATTACAGACATAGCTGTCTACATTCCAGCTTGGATCTTCCTACTGAAGTATTGCTCGGCAGTATAGCTCAAAATTTTAATCTGAGCCATATGTAACTAAGGACATTCCCCACTAGAAAAGGCATGATTTCTTTTCTTTTTTTTTAAGGTTTATTTATTCATTAATATGAATGCTATTTGCATGTATGCCTGCATTTCAGAAGAGGGTATCAGATCACATTATAGGTAGTTGTGAGCCACCATGTGGTTGCTAGGAATTGAACCTAGGATCTCTAGAAGAGCAACCAGGGCTCTTAACAGCTGAACCATCTCTCAGTCCAAAAGGCATGATTCCTAAATGAATGTCAATATTGGTTGTTATCCTGCCCACTGAGAAGGCTTGAGGATCTCAGCCATTACCAGTGATGCTGAATTTCCCCTACACTCGAGAGTCAAGCTCCACTTCATTTCCTTACTTCCCCTACTTACTAGCTCACTACATCTTCCTTTATGTTCGACCCCATCTCTTAAATCTTGTACAACCATAAACAGTTACAGACTTCAGTACTTAAGCCCTTTCATGGAAAACTGTCTCTCCAGGAATTCTTCTAAATGTGTATGTGAAATGAAAAGAAACAACCTCAAAATTGTAGTTGTTCACAGCTCTGATGGTGAAACTACAAGTCAGATGTGTGTGTGTGTGTGTGTGTGTGAGAGAGAGAGAGAGAGAGAGAGAGAGAGAGAGAGAGAGAGAGAGAGAGAGAGAGAGCAGCTAACTAATTATAAAGAACATGAATTTCATATTGGGGTTGCAAGCTTAGCAAGAGGAAAGATCAGAGAATAAACTGAAGAATGAAAGAAGAAAGGCTGAAGGCTAGTAGGGGAGCACAGGGAGGAAATACTCTGACCCAAACCTGCTGGAGAGCCTTGGAACAGCCATTTGTTTTTTTTTTAAAAACGTTGACAAGTAACACATGCCAAAAGCTGGAGATGGAATTACAGCCTTAATTTATGTATGTTTTCAGAGTACAGTGCTTAGAGTAATACAGGACACTGAAAGCTGCTGGGAGAACGGCAAGGCTGCAGAGCCATTAGCATCTACCATTTAAAGTTGTTAAAAGGCAGTGCAACAGTCACAGTTGAGAGAGCTGCTGACACACTGTGGAAAGGCCAAAGCCTGCCTAACCCCCTTGGGAGACAAAGAGATGGAAGGGCTGCAAGGCAGTCAGCAACTGCTCACAGGCTCTGTCTATTTCTAAAGACAGTTTGTTCAAGAGAAGATCAAATTACTGGCAAAGCCAATGGTACAATTAACACTTAGTAGGCACATAAAAATATCTGCAATTACAATTAACCCTTATAAATCAGTTTAAACAACAAATCGGACACCATGTTCCTAGAAGATTCAGAGAGCTGCAAGAGTCCAGCAATTGGGTTTTTAGGTGAAAGTGATGTGAAACCCTGAGGTTCCTGTTCACTACAAGCTGACAGTGTGCTAAGAGCAAAACCTCCTCCACTATGCGCAATTGAATGACAGACACCAACAGAGAAAATGAACCTCTCCAGATATATATTTTACATTCACGGATAAACTATGAGAATAAGAATGTGCAATCTCCAAGTGGCATTTGAATTTTAATTAGCTCTCAATTAACAGCTTATGGCAATATTCATAACACTGGCATTTGCGACTAGAGATGAATAAGAAGGAAAGAAGGGTTATGCATAAAATGGCATTATCCTTTTTGTTTTCTCCCTATGATCTAAATTTAGACTAAATAGCAAAATAAGCTAGCACAGGAGCCTTTCTACTCAAAAACTTTGTCCATTTCATTTTGCTTTATTTCTCTTAAGCAGGTGGGGGTCTTCTCGGAAGATTGAATAGTGAGTGACCTTAAGCACTTTTTATTCAACATTTGATAATGGCTCACGTTTCCTTCCTTAATTATACTTTTGCAAGTTATTAAAGCCTAATGCTTTAAGTGTTTCTCCATTTTAAAATTTGTGTGCCCATGATAGATTCATTCAGTTTTTGAGTAGTGGGAAAAATGGCTTCCAGAGCTTTCAAGGATACATTACTATCCTTGAATGTAAAAGATCTAATACAGTATTTGAAAGTATGAAAAATACTTTTGAAAATATTTTAATTTTTTCAAAATATTAAAAGAGATATTTCTATAAACCTATAACATTATTTCATTAGTGTATCGAAATATGTCTTGAAAACGTTTTTATATGTAGAGAAATTTTCTTCTTCCTAGAAGACAATATTGAGAAGTTTGGAAAAGGTAAGAATATTCTGGCTCAGTGCAATCATCAATTCTAAATTGAAAAGACAAAAGGTTTTAATATCTAGTGTCCCAGATTAGCAAAAACACATCATGATGTAGCATTGATTTAAGGGGTATTTTTGAAATGTGTGGATCATAAGGGGTATTGATGCTTCAGAAAGGCAACATTTTATCATTGAGTATCCTCTGACTCATACTTAGGTACTTTCCCCCAAGATTTAGGGATGGATATCTAACAACTGAGAAATCATTTAGGGAAGAGACGTAGTTATTATTAAAATTGTGGCAGACTGGAACAGTCTTTACATAAAGGTGGCAACATATGACATTACATTGGGAGAGAGAGAGAGTTGGCGATTTAGTAGGGACAGAATAGCTATCTGGGTGCCAGCCACTTGAATTTTCTCCAGTTAATCATGCTCATTGGAAGGTATAGTCTGTCAATAGAAGGGCCTGGAGTCTTGAATGACAGTCAACAAGAGAAAAAAAATGACTTCATCCAACTGACAGTGTGTGAGGCATTGAGATATTAACAAGGAAGAAAAGGCTCCAGAAACAAGATGCTTGGAACTTCCAGTGTCACTGAAGCCAACAGCACTGTGATGTCCACTCAAGCTGTATTGGCTCTACACTAGTTTGTACAAGAGAAACAACTCTAGGCAGCATGTTCTTCATCAAAGTACATTCTGTCTTTTACCTATAAGACAAAAGTGTTTAATGGCTACACCAATACCAGTTTCAGAAATAATTGTCTCATACCTGATGAAACCCCCACCACCACCACACAAATATATATGTAAATTAAACTCCACATTTGTATTAACTAGGTTCAAACCATTAACAACAGCTGTTACCATTCATCTAAATGCTGGACATGGGAGTGGATATAGTTATATTACATCTTCTGTTGGAATTCACCACTCATTTAAAAGATGCTTAAAATATTCGAATCCTGGCTCTATCACTCTCTAGACTAATATAGTGTTAAGATCCCCAGTTTGTCTGAACTTTCATATTTTATTCTATGAAATGGGAAATTCATAGCTAATGCATAACCTTACCACATGGACTACAATGGAGAGGTGGAAAGGGCTGGAAATTTCCCATCACCTCACACTAAGCTAACCCTAACCAGCAGAAACAATGTCATATTTCTTATGATGATATCATGCTCTAACTTAAGACTAAACTTTTATTTAATGTTTCCACTAATATAGCTCCATGCATGTTGTGAATGTTAGAAAACTCCATATTTAAGCCAAATCAAAACAATAATTTTTTATGAATTCATTTCAGCACTCTGAGCTTAGTAATTTTGATAAATGACTCCTTCAAAAACTTGGCTTTAGTAGTGGTTGAAAATGGTTTGGAGAACTAAGTTACAGATGAGTAACTGTACAAAAAAAAAATCCCTGTGTTAAAGCTTGAAATAATGGGGAACTAAAACATGTTTTACAGACATTTCCTTTTACTTAGAGTACAAATGGTTCTTGAATATTTTTTAAACAACATCAAAACTAACTTACAAGACATTTATTCTTAAGTCAAACTAATTGAAAACAAAAAATTTACTTCAGAGGAACTAACTTTCACAATATAAGATGCCATTGCTTTTTAGAAATTTGAGTTCAAGACTACTTGGTAGTTAATAGTTATCAAACAACACATCATCTAAATACAACAGAGCTTATACATGTGTGAACTCACAGTGACTTTGGCAACATTCAAAAGACCTACAGAAGTTAACTGATTAGAATCTCTGCAGTAAAAGGGAAAGAATACACAAAGTGTCACCTCTGCCTAACCAAAGAAGGTATTTGCCATGGATCCTTGACGGAAAAGAAATAATCAGTTTGGATCAATGTAATGTCACCAGGTATACCATCCACATTCAAAGGCAAGTCTTGAAGCCCAGAAGTAGTTGCCTAATACAAAACACTCTTGTTTTGGTACTTTTGCTTTATTGGTTTCTTATTTGTTTGTTTTTTTCCCTTTTGTTTCTTCGCTGATTTGTGTTTTGTTTTTTCAAAGATAGAAAAAGAATGAAATTAGACAGATAGGAAGGTAGATAGGTTGTGGGACAGAATATTAATGATCAAAATATATTGTTTTTTATATTTTAGATATGTTTATTTTATGTGCATTTTGTTTGTATGTATGCAAGTTTACCACATGTGTACCTAGTATATGTGGAGATCAGAGAGGGTGTCAGGGGTGGGGGAAACGATGTTGAATCTCCAGGAACTGGAATTACAGAGATCTGTGAACCATTACATAGGTGATAGTAACTGAACCCAAGTTCTCAAAAAATAGCAAATGCTCTTAACACTGAGCTATTATTTTTCCAGCTTTCAATCAAATATATTTTATGTAATTTTTATGTATGGCTAGTTATTCTTACTGAAAGTCACTTATTTTAATCAATTCTCGATGTCTGGTAGCTACTCCCATGATGAGGAGAAAATGAAATTAAAGAAATACATAAAGACTAAGCAAATAGGCATGGTTGTGATAGATGGACTTCAAAACCTCTTAGTTAAACAAAAACACAGCCATAGGCAAGGCCCCCAGGAGCTACAGTCTATCTGGAAAATCAGAATATATATTTCTTCTCCTTCAAAGGCTATGCATGAGGTTCAGATGATAATTATCTGAAAGTTGAGAAGAGATTAGTCTCAAAAAGCAAGCAATTCATACTGGTTATATTTATCACATCGTAGTTCACAAACTTCCTTCACTGTGACTTTTGAAGGGAGCCACAAGGTCAACATATCTTCACAGCATCCAAGTGCTATTCCACTTTCTAGCTTGCATTCTTTTATGATTGCATGCCAAATTTTCTCTATTATACTTAATGGAATGTGCAGTTTTATGTTTTCATGTCATCAAATTTGCAATTTTCAAAACCCTTTTTGACTTTTGAGACTATAATAACAGCCTTACTTCCTTTTCCTTTATGTTTCTAAATCCCCCAATACCCCTCCTTGCTCTCTTTCAATTTCTGGCCTCTTTTTTAAAAATTGTATTTGGGTGCACATATTTATATCCATATACATCCTACATATAATGTCTCAGTCTTATATATATTTTCAGAACTGACCATTTGTTATTGAATAACAAATTCCTGTGTTTTTCCCAGAAGAAGACTGTTTCTCTCACCCTCATCAGTCCGTGATCGCCTGTAATACTTTGTGTATGGTTATGAGTTTGTGAGCCCGGCCCTTCCACTTCAACATGCTTATTGTCATTCAGCTCACATTTGAAGAGTCATGTTGGTGAGGCTTCATGGGTGTCGCTTCTAACATCACTATGAGACACTGTCTTTCATAATATCTACAAATAGGTTAACCAATATATACAAGTTCATCTGGTCCTACAAAGTATTAAGAGCATATAAAAACACCAAGAATGTTAATTTCAAAATTTAACAATAAATAATTATGTTTACTTGATAAGATTTTAAGTCTGAATGATGTAGTAGGTTCTGAGATATATATGCATTTTTTTAAAAAATGTTATTTTGTAGTATAGCCAATCAAATGCATGCATTTTATATAGTAGGAAGGGAAAATAGTTTTATTTTTTATCTAGTACACATACCCCAAGAATTATATTGTCACGAAAAAGCAAGCAACTTAGGGTCCTTGTAAAGACTGAGGTTATATACTCAAAATGAGACTTTTTTTTTAACAGAGAAAAAATAAATACCAATTGATGCACATAGTACCCATTGGGAATTTACCCTTTTAAATTTTCAAAATGAAGATAAGGGTTTTGTATGGCACCAAAGTGAATAAGCATGCCTCTGGTATGGAAACGCAGACAGATGAAAAGAAGGAAGTGTTTCAGTACACAATCTAGCTATATTCTGTATGTGGGCTTCTTTCTTCTCATGATTCCAAGGATTTTTTTCTGACATTTAAGTGCCATTTAATGAATTTTAGAAACAAAACTCTTAGGATCATCAAAGTAATACATTTATCACAACTCCACTAGTTCTACTATTCAGTCAAGACATCTTCTATTATTGTACTGGTATCAACAGCTTTGGACTGATCTGTTATATCTCAAGAGACATACTATTCCTCTAGAGTATATAACATCCTACTGACTCATAAATATAATGGAGGTTTATAGTCATGTAGATCTTCCCCTCTCAAGCTTGAATTTTAAATTGGTCTCTCAGAACATAACAGGATAAGAATCTGGCAATGCTGAGAATCAGAGGTGACAGAAGGGGCCATGAAGCAGCCTCGTTCCTCTCTGGGAGTAACCTTCAGAGTGAGGTTACCCTTAAGTCAGTAAAAGAGTGTCAGTGCACCCTTAAGAGCAGTAAAAGAGTGTCAGTGCACCAGCACAGTGTGTGTACCTGATTCGTAATGTGTACCTCACATGCATTTATCCACACACAGGATTCAGAAACAACTTGGATTCAGATGTCAGCAGAAGTAAATCATAATGATGATGAAGATACTCTACATGTGGGTTGGACACTATAAGAATTATGATGATGGGCTGGAAAGATGACTCAGCCATTAAATTCTAGGATCACAACCTAACAAACCATAAGAAGTATGGTGATGTATAACATGGTAAAGATAAACCACATAGACTTTGATCAATACAAATATTCAAGAAATCAATACATTTATTATCACAACTTAAATTACAGGTCTGATTTTCTTCATTTTTTTTAAACACAGGCAATTACGAAAATCAAGAAAATTTATTCAGTATTGAATAAACATTAAGTATCAGAGGGCTTAGTACAACAATCCATGGTCTTTTCAATTAGCATATACCATAAGAGGACACTCATAATACTGTTAGAGAAGGTCTGAAATGAAGCCCTTAATATCCATCCCAGGAAAAATGAAGAAGAAAAGAGTAAAAGACAACATTGAGATAAACATCAAGTGTATGCCAAGAATGTGTCCATCTATTTCATGGAGTAATCAAGTCTTTTCCTACAAAAAAGTAATGTTTATGCACACATAGGAAACTTATAGGAATCTTGCTGTGTCTCAATGGACAATCAGATGCTAAAATGAAGGTATTTGATGACAATGAAAAATAAACAAGTGTAGAATGTGAGGACTCTCACCTAATCTAACTCTTGAGAGACAAGAATAGGAAAATGGCAATGAATTCAAGGTCAGCCTAGGTTAGAAGTTCTAAGCCACACACACCCTTAGATAAAGAATAAGACACTAAAGAAAGAAATGAAGGGAAGAGAGAAGGGAGGAGGGAGGAAGAAAAAAAGGAAAGAAAGAAGAAAAACCAAAGAGACAAAGAACCATGTATATCCAGTTATATTTTGTCTAGTTTTAATTTCTTTTTATGGTGGTTTGTCATTATTAAAAGATCATTATTAATAATGGTTTTATAGTCATGATGACTACAGAAGCCCTTTAAAATCTGTACAATATGGGTAAAATATTAAAGAAAACTGATGCTAAGAGAAAATTTTGCTGTTAGACACTGCATGCTGCTTTGCTCCCCTCTGTACCCATGCCCTTTGTCATATTGCTATGCATTTCCTCTCCATAAAAAGTAGAAAACAAGTTTTTCTCATTCAATTGTTGCTTGCCTGCATCATGTGACTTGCTTTGGCAATAAACAGAGTGCTGGGATCAAAGGCTTGAGTTGCATTAATACAATTAGGCTTACTTTTTATGTGCCTGGCTGTTTCTTTGAGAAAAATATGGTTTTGGGGTAGCTTTTTTTTTTTTTTTTTTTTTGAAGATGAAAGACAGGTAGGACAGAGTGGAATCTAACCTGTAGAGATGGAAGCCAATCTAACTCTGCCTTTGTCAGCTGCACCCCAACTACATGCAGAGACTTGAGAAATAAAGTAAATGAAGCAAGGTAAAATAAAAGCAGATTCTTGTAATTCACTGTTATTTGTTGTTGTTTTGATTTTTCAATCAATGGCAATTATTGTATTATCTTATTAAGCGGTAATATGAATGCAACTGTTTATGAAGTATTTTGTATGTGCTGCCCATAGCTCTCAGCAATCCTAATAGCTGAAATATGGGTGATAGAGAAGACAGAAAAGTCAAGTGACTTACCCAAGACTAATCAATCAGTATGTATTTCAAAAGTCAACTTTGACTCCTAGCTAGATGCTCTGACTTCCAAATCCTGCTAGTTATCAATATTTGTGTGACATTATGGTATAAGAACAAGTTCTTGCAGCCAATCCACCACTGCTGCTAAATCTACACTTGCAGCAAAATATTTAGTGCAGTCGAATATAGCTGGCTGCTCTGAAGAACGCTGAGGTATGCAATGTTCAATGGTTGACATGGCCATTCCAAAATTAACTGGATCAGTATAAATGAGGTTATTGAATTTTTCTGCAATTCTAGCTTTAATGTTAGTGTTTATCAAATAACTTGTGTGTGCATACAGGAACTTATTTGGGCTCAGTCCTCTGGGAATTTTTTTATTACCTTATAAAAATTTATTGGAAATATAACGCTTAGTCTCTGCTGCAATAAATTTCTGTGTTGTTAGTATGTGTGAAAATATTTGAATTTCTATTAACCTAACTGCAGGCTTCAGCCTACACTTGCTATCTGATTGGAAATAAGTCAGTGGTTCAGATGCCACTTACATTCCAGAAAGGAGGCTGCTGCTGCAGAGAAGCAGAGACAAAAATAGCCTCTTCCCCAGACAGTTCTCCCAACTCACATGTGCACTCAGACAATAGCCACTTTGCTTATTCCATCACAATTCCTACAAGCTCCAAAGCTTCCAGCAAAGACTTCTGTTTCTGCATTGAACACCGAGGTGCATTTGTACAACCAGAGGAGAGTGCTTCCTGTTTCCAATGAGAAAATCCATATTCATCCTACTCAATGTGAAGTGGAAAGTGGGATAAATTTAAAGGTGGTTTAACATTGTTTCAATAAATTTAATATGATGCCCAAATAATAGAGTTGTGCCAACAACACAGGAATTTATTGCAGCATAAAACAAGAATTCCTTGATTCCTTTAATTTTTAAAAGTGAAAAATTTTATTTAATAAGTCTATAGTTTAGCATTTCATCACACATATAGTAACTGAGCTAACAATATTATCCTCTAAAGTCAACATATTAAGTATTTCTTTCTTTTTAATGTTTTAGGGATAACTTTTTAAATAACAGAGTGCTATATTGATAAAGGTCAGTCATTTCTTCTGATTTTTAGTATATTAGCATTACTGTGAGAGATTTTTAATCAAAATGAAATACCATGATATTTTAAATATATAGATTATTGAATATATAATAAAGTATTTATGTAACTTTAAAAATGTAATATTCTGATGAAGTAAAAACATACTAAGCAAATAAAAAATTGGACATTTCAAGAAAGAGACCTTTAAGAATAATCAAACTATATCTCTATATTTACTCTGAATAAGCTATCAAGGTGATTACGTGATTTTAGTAGTAGGAATCTATGCCACATCTGGTGGAATCTTTAAGCAGATCATCCACTGGGGTTTATGAAATTTTTTTCTCATAATTTGCAAACTGAATCAGTCACTGTATGAAAAGACATAGAAGATTAGTTGGAGTCTATTTTATTTATATTCATTTTATTTGTAAACATACATATGCCATTACACACATGTGTAGGTCACAGAAGAATTCTAGAGAGTCAGTTTTCACCTTCTACCATGTGAGACCCAAGGGTCAAATTCAGGTTATCAGACCTAGTAGCAAGCATCAGTAACTGCTGAGCCATCATCATGCAGGCCCTGGAGTCCTATTTTGAACTAAGATTGATAAAGATAAACATAAAGCCCAGTAAAGATGGAAGGATGAGATGATTTGAAGCACCATCTTACCAAGCTACACCTAGGTAAACAAAAGTTATACATAGGGATGTCTTGAAAAAACAAAATAAATGAAGAGCAACTCTCAAAAGTGCCAAGAAAAAGACATGTAGAATAACAATTAAGGAAAGAAAGAAGTGGGGACAGTGACAATCTAGAGAAATATACCCTAATAAGACAATGAAAATATATATAAATTGTCTATGTCCTGCAGGATAGGAAAAGAGCTTGGAGCATACGAAACACTTGTGAAAGGTTAAAGCAAGCATGAAGCTTTTAACCTTAAAAACAATCAGATTCAGTAAATAACACAGGCAGCTGCTTGGAAGGATTTAGATTTTGTTTCTAGTGACAAGGCGAGAAGGGACAAGGACAACGGGCACTGAGAAAAAGCATCAGTGAGAGTAGAGAACATGTGTCTATCACACTTTCCTTCATATCATGTCATGGAAATTGCTATTATCAAACTTGTCACACTGGAGAAGCTAAAAGCTCACTCCATACTTTACATTACCCGTCCATCTGCTTCCCTCTATTCATCTGATAGTTACTTGCCCTACACCCTTGAAATCTCATTTCACTTGACTTCAGGAAGCCCATGTGCCTTACTGTCATCTTATCTTGCTGCCCTTGCCCTTTCATGATCTTTCCAACTTGTGATATTGAGGAGTTTAGGGATTAATCCTTTGCCTTAAATTCATGCCCACTCACCAAGTGATTTCATCTGGATTCATGCCTTTACTTTCTACTTTTAAATTTTTTAGTACAAAATGTATGTTTTCAATGCAATCTTAGTTCTGAACTTCAAACTCACATATTTATCTTGCTAGCTGGGAGCCCCTCCCAAAAAAAACCTTACCTGCTATATGAGTATAAAATTCTTCAGATTGTTTTTGCTAATCAATATAGAGAGAATTCTTTTAGCTACATCAATTGTTGTGTACTAGAAATCTGAGACAGAGTTAGTTAATTTATCCCAACAAATGAGTTAGCATCTGTAACAGATGACATCAAGACCACATGAGCTCTGTGATGGTAACCATGCTCTTCAGGATCCTGTTGTACTCTGTTATCAGAAAGCCTTTTGAAAATGGCTCTAATGCTTCTGTGTCTCTAGGTATCTGCTACCGTTTTCATTAACTATAACATATGTAACTCTAATCCTCATAAATGTACAGCTTGACAGATTTTTAAGAGCAAACACTGTAACTAGATGCCTGATAAACAGAGCAGTAGCAATCCCCCATAAACCACAGGAGTATCTTAATCATTACCCACTCCAAAGAGAAAAACAATCTCAGCACTAATAAAATAGTGTAGCTTTCCTCCATTTTTATATAATTGATGTGGAGGGAGTAATAATAAATTATTTACCTTTTGCATTGTATTTTCTTCTTCTAATATCATAGTATATGGTATATAAAAATAATGTATTGTGAGATTCGCTCATATTATTGTAAGGAGCTAGGCATCTTTGATTGCCATTACTGGGTAGTAGTTTATTGTGAAGGTATAATAAATATTATTCAGCCTCTCTTTTTGAACAGGTGTTTTGAGTTATTTGCATTTTTGCCCCATTTATGTTGCTGCTATGAAAATTTTAAAGTGTATTTGTTGGAGATATTATATAATCTGTGGATTATAGTCCTGCATCAGAATCATGGGCTCCCAGAGCTGCACACGTTCACATTTACTTGGAGAAACTTAGGTTTCTTTTCTCAAACTAGCTGTGCTGGTTTTCACTGTCACCAACTGTGAGTGAGAGCTCCAGCTGCTCAACACACTGACCAACAACAGCTTTCCAGTTCTTTTCCATTATAATTTCCTAATGTGTGCATAATGGTATCATCCTATAGTTTTCACACAACAAAAAAAAAATCTATGTTCAATGTGCAATCATTTATTTGATGTGTGTGTGTGCAGTATTATTCAAGCATTTTGTCCATTATTCTCCTAATGAATGTAGTTTTTCTCATGTTGACATGGAAGAACTTTTATGTATTTTAGACAAAATTCATTTTTTAAGTTCTTTTAAGTGGCTTCCTATTGTTTAGGATGTGACTTTTTTGTGGGATGAGAGTTCGGTGGGAGTTTTAACAGAAAACTTTCATGTCTATCTTTCTCAAATATGTGCCTGCAATCATTTATATCATTGAAGAAATAGCTTCCTTGCTCTTTGCAGTTAGTGAAAACATAAGTCATAGACTTCCACATGGCTTCTTATGACATCACAGGCCATAAACCTGGCCCTCAGTTGCAGTAGGACCACAGACCCAGACAAGACTCTCTTAGGCAGCCTGGACCAGTGACATCACTATGGTCCCAAGTGACAGCACAATCTACACACATCCCTTATGGCCCAAAGACATCAACATGTCTTGAGGAGGCAGTGCAAGCCACAGACATGTGCATGGCCTTCAGTGGTAACATAGGACACAGACATCAACACAGACTCTGGCTGTGGTAGTGTCAAGAACCCAGCCATGGCTCTAGGTAACATCACAGGCCTGAATATCATAACAGCTCAGGCCACTCACATCAGCTTGGCCCTTGGTAAAGATGCATCTCCAGTTCCATCTTTCTCTAGAGTGCATGGACCTCTCCATTTTTCCATCTTTACTATCTCCCTCACATAGTCACTCATCTTAGTGGTGCCTGTGGCCTGCACTGAGAGGCTAAATGGCCTGGCTGGTTTCTGTCACCTGTGCCATGAAGCGGGACAAGGTGGCTGGGATGAAATTATTTTAACAGAAACAAAGCATCAAGCATATATTCTCACGTTTTGTCAATAGATGTAAAGTCATTCTGCCAAAGTACAATATATATATATATACCAAAAGAACACAATATAAGTGGACAGCTGAATGAATATCCATCTTCTTAGTAGAACCATGCAAATAGCACCACAAACAAGAACATTTTTCATTTTTGTGAATCCATCTTAGCCTTGATTATCTCTAATAGTAGTTTACTTTTAATTTTTGTCAAATTATATAGCTTATATGACTTAAAACACAACATGCAATCTTCTATATATTTATATTATCTTAAGGTCTTAATAACATGGTTTTCAGATTCATTAATAAGATTGGGTACATTTTCACGTTGTTCGGTTATATTGTTTGAGTTTTCAGCAGCACTTGAGCAAATAACAGCCAGCTCTGCTAGATGCGTGAGAAGCTGATCAACTCAAAAGCATCAGAGCAACTGGGGTCAGGCTTGACTTTAACAGTAGTAACACTTACTTCAGTTCTGGTTCAAAGTTTTTCTTCAGCCGGGCAGTGGTGGCACACGCCTTTAATCCCAGCACTTGGGAGGCAGAAGCAGGCAGATTTCTGAGTTCGAGGCCAGCCTGGTCTACAGAGTGAGTTCCAGGACAGCCAGGGCTACACAGAGAAACCCTGTCTCGAGAAAATGAAACAAAATATATTATTTTTTGAAACAAATTTATTTTCCAAACTTATTATCCATACTAACAGGATTCTGTTCTGGGCTATGTATGTACGTGTTTTCTTCACCAAAAAGAAGCTGGATTTAGAGTTATCTAAGAAAATAAATCTCAATTGCGAACTTAAAGGCAAATCTGTAGTGCATTTTCTTGGTCAATGATTAATGTAGGTGGACTCAGCACACAGAAGGTGGTGCCATCCATGGACATGTAGTTCTGAGCTGTATGAGAAAAACAGACTAATGAACGGGTGTGTTCTGCCCCAGGAAAGACTACTTGTCCCATACAGCATTCTTTAGTTGGCTTTATTTCATTATGTAGGGTTGAGGCCTCTTAGGTCTTGTCTAGTCTACATTAGCCTACTCTGCCTACTCTCCAATTGGTCTTCTTCCTACTTTCATTCCTCTTTTGCCAGGACTTGCTGTATTTAATTAGAACTGTGACTATGGGTATGGATGAGGGACTATTAGTTGAGGAATTAGTAAGTAATCAATGGCTTCACCAAGGAAGAAACCATACCTTCTTTCCAGGTAGCCATTAACTGGCAATGCCTTCACAAGGGGGCAGTGGAGACTACCAAACCCCTCACCAATCTATGAAGGAATATTGAAGGGCTACCTTTTTAGGTAAGTCTTGTATAGCTAACTATACCGAGGATATTTCATGAATATAATGGTCAGGTAATATCCAGAAGATAGTATTTATGAAAGCATTCACTAAAAACACTGACTTAAATGTTTTCTGTCCCTGAAATGTTACCTGACCCTTGAAGATGGGGGTATAGATGTTCCATTTAGGTCTAAAAACTTAACAATTCCTTTTCTCAGAACTTTTACTGTTACAAATCTTCATTAAGTACTGCAGGGAGCATTTCTGACCAAGGCTGAGTGGAGCACTCATTTGTGAATATAAATTGATTTAGAAAGGAATTAGTAGATATCCTCATAGAACCTCTGTCCTTACAAGCCATGGGCTTTAGCCAGTTTTACAGCATAATCCCTGGATTTCTTGTTGTGGAATGGACCTCAAATCCAAGTCAAATATGGTTGGTTGCCTCCATAAGAAAAATGCCACTATGGCACCAGTGGCGTATAGCCCAGAGCTTTGTGAGTTGGCAATGTCTTTTTCTTACAAACTGTATACCACAACCTAGCACTACAAATGCTAGTCAGCATAGAGGAAGCGTCCAGTTCAGTTTCTGCCTGATTTATTTATGCCTTGCAACCAAACAATGTAGTATATTCACAATTAGGGCTTACTTTACAGTTATAATTGGTAACAAAGAGCAGTGGCAACAACCTGTATTATTTTGGCTTCTCTCAGACCTACTTGACCAATAACTCAATGGTGGTAGTACATCTGGAACTTGAATTCTCATTTGAAAAACAATGACTTTTGCACAGCACCATTGGTCATCCATGCAGGGTGCCTCTGCTAACATTGTTTAAAATGTTTTTGCTTATTTACTTATTATTTACTTATTTTGTGTGTCTGTGTGTGTTTGTATTTGTATGTGTATATGGATGGTTATATGGATATCCTGACCGATATGTGGAGTTTTCTTATTGTAACCTGTGATTCTGAATATCATATTCATATGGCCAGGCAAGGCCATTAGCTCTGCCCACTGAGCCATACACTTTTTAAAAAGCTATGTTTTTAAATAGCTTACATGAGTACATTTTCTCCTTAGTTTTAGACATTTTCATATCCTCTTAGTTTTAGTTAACATTCTCCGTCAACCCCTTCTCTCCTCCATTCTCCCTTGGACATTCTACGTTAACATTTCTAACTTTAGTATCCCACAAATCTCTCTACTTTCACATCATTTGTGTCATCCAATATCCCCCATGTTGGTATCAGGCTCCGAACCCAGTGACATCACATCTAGGTGACCCCCCACATTATTGCCAAGGCAACAGCCGTACACTCCCAGAATCCACCTGGCTACCTCACCTTTACCTGGGAGATACTACATCACCTCCCATATAAAACAGGCAGGACCCCCTGACTCGCTCTCTCATCCTTCCACCTTCTTCTCCCACCTTTGCCCTATCTCCTGAATAAACCTCCTCCTCCTCCTTGGAACCGTGTGGTCTGGAGTGGTCTGTTCTGAACTCCGGTCGGATTTCTAACAACTAACACCCCACATTAAGGCCTCCTTTGGTAAAGGTCCATGATTCGCCAAAGAACAATACCCTGGATTCAAATAGTATGTAAACACAAAGCACGTTTTATTCTGTGGAAATTCAACATGCTGAGGTCTCCTATTACCAAGATAGAGAAACAACCAAGTGAGCTCTCAGGTTCACTTTAAAGCACATTGGAATTCTGGGGTAGACGAACTTTATCTTTATCTCTGGACATTCCAGAACCATTATCAGAGCATGATGGCTGGAGTCTGGTGTTTTTTCTATTAGTAACTGACTTGCCTGGGCTTGCCTAGACTTGCCTAGTTCTTAGGCCTAGTCCCCTTAACTGACAATTTGAAGTCTGTCATGGAATCATCCTAGCCTAACTTTTTATTCTTGTATTATGTAGATACTCAAAATTAAACAAAGAAGTCAGAAAAAGAATTGCTAATACTTACATATGAGAGAACATGGGGCAGTTATCTTTCCGGGCCTTTGCCACCAGGCTCAGGATTTTTTTTATTCCACTCATTTTTCTAAAAACGTTGTATTTCACTTTATCTCACAACTGAACAGAACTCTGTTGTGCATATGTATCTCATTTTCTCATCAGTGGGTGGCTACAAAGTCCAATTCCTTTTCCTAACTATTTTGATTAGAGTAAAATCAGCAAGGATGTGCACATATCTCTGGAGTAGGATATAGAGTCCTTTGGTATATATCCAGGAGTGGTCCAGCTAGATCATACAGTAGTCCTATATTTAACTTATTGTGAAACTTCCACAACTATTTACATAATGGCTGCACTTGTTTACACTCCTGCCAACAGTGTATACAGATTTTTCTTTTCCTCACAGCCTTACTAGCTTTTGTTATTTGACTTATAGATAATAATCATTCTGGCTGGGGTGAGGTTCATTCTCAAAATTGTTTTAATATGTATTTCCCTGAAGGCTAAGAATATTGAACATATCCTCAAGTTGGATTTATTAACTCTAAATCATTAGCACAGCCAAAGTTTCCCTTAATAGTATTTATCTCTATATGTATAAAATCTAACAGAGACAAGTAGAAAATGAACAAATAGGTTAAACAAAAAGATGGATACTAGTATATGACGTTATTTGTTGTGAAGAAAATACAAATTAATGAAATGATGTAATTCAATAATCAGAACAAACCTAAATATAGAATTTTAACATGGGTATATATTAGCACATGTTTCATACAATACTTATCGAAAAATTAATTGGTTCATTCACCCTGAAAATCAGTTTGGTGTTACTTATTGAACACATACACATATGCAGACACCCACACCATGCACTCATACATTCATATGCACACATATGTGTACACACAAGCATAAACACACACACACATGTGCACACACAAACTTTGTTAGTTGTTGGCTGTCCGACTGCAGCAAACAGACCACTCCAGACCACAAGGTTCCAAGGGGGAGGAGGCTAATTCAGGAGATAGGGCAAAGGTGGGGAGAAGAAGATGGAAGAAGAAGAGAGAAGAAGAGGAAGAAGGAAAGTAGAGGCCAGCCATGACCATGTGGAGAGAGGAAGAGAAGAGGGGTAGGGGACAGAGAAGCTAGAGGCAAGAGGGTAAGAGATTAAGAGAGTAAGAGAGTGAAGAGGGGGCAAGCAGCCCATTTTATAGTGGACCAGGTCTACCTGGCTGTTGCCAGGTAACTATGGGGAGGAGCATACTTGTTGTTGTCAGGTAACTGAGGAGGTGGAGTTTAGACAGAATAATAACAAATATCACAGTAGTATGACCCAACAGTTGAATTCCTGATAAATATCAAACAAAACCTACCAAAAGCTTACCATAATACTTGCAAGGAAAAAGGTGACAAAATTGTGAATAGCAAACAAAACTGTAAAAATTTTAAAATGTTTTTTTTAATATTAAAGAGAAAGCAAATAACAAATTAAATTATTTTTATAAAATTCAATGCTAAGAGTTGGTAAAAGTAAACCATTGCTTCATACAATACTTTTGAGGATTAACATTATGCTGAATGAAAGGAAAAGACATAAAAAAATAGCATGCAGGAACTTTAAAATGAAGTTCAAACTAGCCAACCTTGAGCTGAGGAAGGAAGTCAGAATTTGAGAAGAGTATCTGGTAATCTGAATAATAGTAACACACATTAATTTAGTAGCATTTCTTTGAACTATATATATTATATTTTAAAAAATTGAGTAAAAGAATTCTGAAAGAATATTGTTCAGTTCATTTAAATATCTTAGTTTAAAATATTAAGGATGTGGAAATAGTGTTTTATACATACAACTTCAGAACTTGGGAGTATGGAAAAAAGAAAAGGGAGTATAAACTGGTAAGAGACATGATGTAAATCTGTGTGGCAGATTCTCTAAAAGGAAAAGATGTGCCCCTCCCCAGCCTTGAAGGCCAGAAAGACCTTGTTTACTACAATACAACCTAGGTAGAGTTATCCACCCTGCCTGCATGCACAACTTCCTACAGGAAATTAGAAGAATAGACTGCCCACTGAGCTTGCCTTGAGACACAAAGGATGGATTAGGTGGGGCTTTCCCTATATATACAAGAGCTGAATATTAAACTTTGAGCCTTGATCAGAAAACTTGTCTTGGCTCTGTCTCTTTTTCATTTCCAGCCCTCCTTTCAGATGTACCCAGTTCGTCCATGGCCACTGGATGGCTACAAAAAAATAGAGCTAATATATGACCCAACTATACCATTCCCCAATAAATAATCTAATGAATCTGTATCCTATTCATGAAATATACTTGCATCTATTTTTATTGTTGATTTATTTTTAATAACTAGGAAATAGAATTTGCCTAGATAACCATGAGCTGATGAATGGATAATAAAAATGTAGTAAATAGACACAATGGAGTCTTACTCAACACTAAAGCAAACTAACATTATAAACATTGCAACAAAGTGAATGAAGTAGAAAGTAACTCAGCCCCCCACCCCCCAAAAAAACCCAAATGATATATATTGTCTTCTGCATCTTTCTGTCAAAGTTTTAGATTCTTTTTAATATGGATGGTGGTGGTGGTGGTGGTGGTGGTGGTGGTGGTGGTGGTGGTGGTGGTGACTGAATGGCTAAAAACACCAGGGAGCAAGGAAGGGCCCATGGTGTGGAGAAACCTTAAGGATACTACCACTGAAAGATTTCAAAAGACCAAGTTACTCAATTTAAAATTGGGGTTACATAGCTAAACAGAGAATTCCCAACAGAAGAATCTGGAATCACCAAGAAGTATTTAAAGAATGTTCAACAGAGAAGTGCAAGTCAAAATGACCAAGAGAATCCACCTCACATCCATCAGAATAATTAAGATCAAAAACTCATGGGACAGAGCATGGTGGGAAGGATGTGGAGAAATGGGAACACTCCTACATTGCTGGTGGGAGTGCAAACTGGTATCCACTCTGGAAATCAGTCTGTTGGTTTCTCAGAAAATTGGAAATAGTTCTACCTGAAGAACCAGCTATACCACTCCTGGGTATATACCCAAAAGATGCCCTACCATATCACAAGGACATGTGTTCCACTATGTTCATATCAGCCTTATTCATAATAGCCAGAAACTGAAGGCAACCCAGATGTCTCTCAGCTGAACAATGAATACAGAAGATGTGATTCATTTACATAATGGAATACCATTCAGCTCTTAAAAAGAATAACATCATGAATTTTGCAGGCAAATGGATGGAACCAACCATTGGATTGAGCATGGAGACCCCAATGAAAGAATTTGGGAAAGTTCTGAAGGAGCTGAACGGGTTTGCAACCCCATAGGAATAACAACAGTATCAACCAACCAGACTCCTCAGAACTCCCAGGGATTAAACCACCAACCAAAGAATACACGTGTAGGAACCCATGGCTCCAGCTTCATATGTAGCAGAGGATGGCCCTATCTGTCATCAATGGAAGGAGAGGCCCTTGGTCCTGTGAAGGCTGAATGCCCCAGTGTAGGGGGATGCTAGGGCAATGAAATGGGAGTGGGTAGGTGGGTGAGCATGCACCCTCATAGAAGCATGGGGAATTGGGGTGATTTAGGGAGTTTTCAGAAGGGAAACCGGGAAAGAGAATAATATTTGAAATGTAAATAAAGAAAATATTCAATAAAAAATTAAAAAGACAAAAGTGTTTAAATTAAATACCTTACAATAAAAAAAGGAAAAGAAAATATCCTCCAGAGTGAGGTAATCCAGACCCTAAGGTACATGCATGGTATGTACTTACTGAAAAGTGGATATTAGGCGAAAAGTACAGAATACCCACAATACATTTCACAGACCCTAAGAAGTTAAACAAGAAGGAAGGCCCAAGTGAGGATGCTTAAATCTCATTCAGAAGAAGGAATAAAATAACCATGGGATGCAGAGGGGAGTAGAGGGGCAGGATCAGGTATTGGTGGAGGCAGGAGAGAGGCCCAGAGTGCCAGGAGAATGAATGGAAGTATGCAGCTGCTGGGGACGGGAGGCAGGGGGAACCTCTAGAAAGTTCCAGAGGCCTGAGATAGATGAGACTCCCAGGACTCAGTGTAGGTGACCTTAGCCAAAAAATGCCCAACAGTGGGGATATGGATCCTGAAGAGACACCCTTCAGTAGTCAGACAACCCCCAGTGAGGGCTGGAGACACCATTCCACATATAAAACTTTTGACCCAAAATTGATCGGATCTAAAACAAATGCAGTGGCAAAGATGAACTGAAGGATTGGTCAGCCAATGACCACCCCAACTTGGGATTGATCTCATAGGCAAGAACCAGTCCCTCAAACTATTGCTGATGCTATGTTGTACTTTCAGACAGGAGCCTAGTATGACTGTACTCTGAGAGGTTCTACAGCAGCTGACTGAGACAGATGCATATGCTCATAGCCCAGCATTCGATGAAGTTCACAATCCTATGGCAGACTTAGGAAAAGGACTGAAGAAATTGAAGGGGATGACAAGTCCATAGGAACACCAACAGTGTCAACTAACCCAGACCCCAGGGAGCTCCTGGAGACTGAGACACCAACCAAAGAGCATACATGGGATGGTCTGAGGCTCCTCCTGGCGCATATGTAGCCTAGGGTTACCTTGTTTGGCCTCAGTGGAAGAGGGTGCCCTTAGCCCTGTAGAGATTTGATTCCTCAAGGTGGGAGATACCCGGGAGAGGGGCACCCTCTCAGAGGCAAAGGGGAGGGGACATGAGGAGAAGAACTCTACAGAGGAGGACTGAAAGGGGGCAACATCATGGATGTAAATAAATAAAATAATGTATTAATTAAAAGAAAGTTGATAGAATGGGGGATTGTGGACATGTAGAGGGAAATTTATAAAAAAAAAATCCACATCAAAACCAATTACTATATGAATAAAACCCATATTACATTTTTTAAAGAGTTTGACTGGAGGTAAACTACAAAGGTGCATAATGCTGTTACCAAAAGTCACAGGTTTTAGTGTAAAAACCTCATTCTTAAATGGAAGAGACTTGTTTGTGCATTCTTCTTGGACAGGAACCTCCCAGAGACATACTCATCAGAATTAAATAGTAAAGACCTGTTGATGAATACTCCAGATATTTTGGGCATGGAATAAAGGTAAAGGAAACTGGAACAGAGATGCAAACTTCACTGTTGTAATGTTCATAGTGTCAGAAGTTGCTATGTAGGCCAGTTGGGGAGAAAATTCATCAGCAGCCTTCCTAGGTATGGATCGTGTATGTTATAATACCATGCTGCTGTGAAAGATATTCCTACTGAGGCAAGAATGGCAATAACTATTTGGGAAATAACCAACCACTTTCTGATTGAATGTGAGGACTATTTCATAGGAAGAAATACATTTCTGTTACTGTTAGCCTAACCCAAGGTCTGTGGCTGGAATCACAGGCTATAAAGAGAAATGTACTGATGATGATGGGATAGATGGAAATCTAGCTCCCGTATCTTCTAAATATTTATGTATGTATCCATATCTTGGGCTGATCTCAGCCTTGGAGGTTGTTTTTATCCCCAGTGGATGGACATTAATAAAGATAAAGATGCCCATAACTGAGTAAAATTCTGAGAACTAGTAAATATTGAGTTCCCAACCCCAAATGGAACATCTATATTACTCCTTTCAAGGACCAAGGGTCACTGTAAAAGAGATGGCAGAAACAATATACAAAAGACCTGCAAAACAAGAAATTTGATGAAGCAGTGTCTTCCAGGCATCACTAACATATAGCAGCTGCGGATATTTCCACATGAACTTCTCAATGTTTGGCTCTTCAACATTTCTTCATGGGTTAGGGCGGTGGAGTAAACATGATCTTAGCCTTCACTGCCTCAGTGCTATAGCCATTGGTTAAATTGGTTATATTCTATTAAATAACCAGTTTCTTTTACTCTTACAAGCAACCCAAATTAAAATCTATAGGTCAAAGAAAAATAGATACAGTGTATAGAAATACAGGAGAAAGATTAATGGGAAAGAACAGCGTCCACAGAAGTGGCCAGGAATGAGAGGAGGTAAGGAGGAGTAACTGTGATTACAATATTTGCTGTACAAAATTGCATAAAATGTATAAAATTGTCAAAACAATGTAAGGCAGTGATGTTGTAGGGAAAGGGAAGCCCTCATTCACTATCGATGGGAATGCAAACTGGTGCAGACACTATAAAAACCAATGTGGAAAATCCTCAGGAAACTAAAAATAAATCTACTATATGACCTAGCTATTCCAGTCCTTGGCATATGTCTAAAAGACTCAACATCCTACTTCACAGGCGCTTGCTCAGCAATGTGCATTGTCACACTATTCACAATATCTAGGAAAAGGGAACAACCTAAAAGACCTTTAAGAGACAAGTTAAAGATGAAATGTGGTACATATATGCAGTAGAATAGTACTCTGCTGTAAAAGTCAAAATGAAATGTGTAGGTAAACAAATGGACGTAGCAAACCTTATATTGACTGTGGCAACACAGAGCTAATAAGGGAAACACTGCATTCTGTCTCTCAGCTGTGGTTCCCAGATCCAAGTCTTTAGAAGTAAGACTTAAGTAAGTCTATAGAACATGGAGCAACTACAGAAAATAGGGAAGTATAAACTGACCCCCAGAAAGTACTATGGAATCTTCCAGTGGAGGGAAGAAATCAGTAGACCTATCCTGCTACAATGTCTAAAATAATCACAGCAACTGCCAACATGGCAAGATATCCTTAAAGGTACAATAGTGGCACTTATATCTGGAAGGTAATCAATAGCTTTCTAATTAGATTTAAGACTCAGCAAGAAAGAAACAATGCCTGATAATGACATTCTAACAGGTTCCTGAAGCTAGTGATGCCATGGAATTTAGAAGAGAGTCTACTATTGCCACTTTGCTAGACCAGCAATAATTTCTAAACAGATTTTAAACCTTAGCCTTATACACATAGAAAAATGTAGCTACCACTATCAGAGAAGCCTGTCTTTATTACAGAAAGTGACTACCACAGAAATCCACAATTGGACACAATGCCGAGATCAATGGATTGTGGGAAATTCAGTCCCAGTGGATACACCTACATCACAACTCCTTCGTCTCTGGTTCAGGAATTAGCACAAAAGTGAAGGCAGAAATAGCATAAGAGCCAGAATACCAGGAAGTCTATTGTAAAACAACCTCTCATTTAAATGACTAAACAAACAAGGCATAAACAATGGCAGTGTCACATGAGGTTTTATTCCTGGACAAGAACTACAGACATCTGACTACTCCTGAGAAAAGGATAGTCACATTTTCCCAGGAATGCATCCTTCAATTAGTTGTCATTTGTCAATCATTTGTCAAGTAGTCAGCCCTGAAACTGTATACATACATACAAATGAACTCAGCAGGTAGCTTTCACATAATTTACACACACACACACACACACACACACACACACACACACACACACACGGACATACACACTGGTACTAGCAATGATGACCTTAATCGGGAATTAATGATTTGAACAAATCACTGAGGCCAGAATAAATGAGTGCTGCAATGGTGTTTCACACCACTTCTTACCATTCCCCACAGATGAGTGTTTAATGATGCTTCCTGTTACCCTAGTTAAATATTTTAATATGTGATATGATATGATTCTCAAGCAGAAAAAAAAATTAGGTTAATTGACCTTTTTGTAGCATTTAACTGGAATGAAATACTGTTTTTTCTCATGAAGCATTGAAGAGTTCATGCATAATGGTTGTGAGAAGAGCCATAACACAGACACAATGACCCAGGAAACTGCTGTGGAAATGGGCTGGGAACATTGTTGAACGTGAAGAAAATATCGACATAACTCACACTAGTGATTGTCAGAATAACTTTTATTCTCTTGCTTCCACTAATCGTACATACTCTCATGCATTCTCCATGTAAAAGTTTAACTGCTTCCACGATCTCTGTAAAATGACATCTCACCCTCTAAATACATGTATTGAACATTCTCCTTGCCTGGGATATGTATACATTTTCATCATGAAGAAATATTGCTATCAGATTTTCTTAAGAGTTGTTGACTCTACTGACTCTTCTGTTGGGTGGTGATTTCTAATGCAAACTTTCAGATGTTGAAGGACAAGGACAAGTGGTGGAAATCGTTTCTCAGCACATATTTACAGCCTTCCCTGCCCCCCTCTTTCTTCATCACTGGTTTGAAATGAATACAAAGAATTTCTAGAAGACATCAAGACATTTACTACTAAGAATAAAGGGATCCCAGAAAATGCAATTTCTCTCAAAAAATATTAAATGCAAAAACTGTAAGACATTTAAATGATCAAGTTCAAAGCCTGAATAAACAGGTTGTGTCCAAAGGAGACATGTACCTCTAGAAAAAAAAATGGTGATGTGTGAGGAATTAAAAGTACAGGGATATCTCTTTCACTGTTTTTTAATGCTCATCTCATCCACTTATTCCTTCCAACAAAATGTAAAATTTGAGAATTATCGCACACCTTTTGTATACAGTACAACTCCTAAGTCCCCTCAATACATCAAAAAGTTGTGAAGGTATTTTTCTTGAACTTCATAAATAGAAATTTCATGATGTTTAGCTTTCAAATTGCATAAATATGAACTTCACTTTTCAATAAGAGCATGTGGTAAGCTAAAATCTACTCATATCTCCTACTCCCTGATAGAAAGATACTTATTAGCAGGTTGCTATGAGCCAGATACTGTGCCTGTTATTTGCCTGTATGATTCATTTTAAATCTTATTAACTCATAAAGTTACTAAAAGTACCAGGTAGAAAGTTAAGTGTCTTGCTCAGGTTTCATACAGCTATGGATTGGCATGGCCAGCGTTGAAACCCTTGATTGGTAAGATGTTGAGCAGCTCTCTAATCTGCATACAAACATTTTAAGCAGGTAAAATAATCAGTGGGTCCTATTATGTTTCTTCTTCAAGTTAAGTATTTTAGTCTTTCTTTTTCTGTGATGGACCTGGCTTTCATAACAAACTTCTTCTAACTGTAAAATAAATCTGAGTATAGATACAATAACTCAATTTATTAATCTACATATCATATGTGTCAATCAGTGTAGCACAGAAAAACGTATGTCTGACTACTGGTTACTTTATCACTTGATACTTCTTCTAAAGAAACTAGACAATGATCTCTTTAAAACACTTAAAACAATAACATTTATCTGTGACTATTATCTGTACTTGACAGGGCCTTCTATAACAAAGAGGAGGCTATAAGTTTTATTATTTATTTTATTACCATCCATATACACCAAATTTTGAAAACTTGGTTCTTCAGTCTGTATGGTGCACTCACAAGTCATTTGAGAACTAATTAAATCATGGATAAAAGCTTTGACAATTCACCAAGGAATATTATCAGTTGTATTTGAGAATAGGTGTTTGTCTTGTGAGAATGATAAAACATTCATTTGTAACACAGGTGGACATACATAATCTAAGAAGAAAATTGAAAAAGTGGTCTTTAGCTGTTGATCTGGGAATTTGGGTAGCCAGCTGTCAACATTATCAGACAGTCAAGGGAATAAGTGTAATTAATAAAGTTAAAATAAAGAAGCTGGAGAGCCCATGAGGAAGGTTTTGCACGTTTAACTATCTTAAAGTGTCACATATACGTTGATAAGCCTGTTTTCTGGTGGTCTCAACAAAATTTATGAAAGACAAATATATGGTGCACATTAATCTACCTATCATGACTTTGAACATTCAGCATAATGTTTACTTCCTATGATAATAAATGTAGCAACAGTAATGCCAAGGGCAGTAGCTTTACTCAATAGCAGAGACTAGCTGGGGCCCAAACAGGTATAAGCTGCTGTGATGGAGTCTTTCCATAGACACTTCAAGTTCAAGATATCAAATAAATCTACCAGCACAGACCTAGGAAAATAAGTGAGAAGACAAGTGCACACTTTTATTAAGAATGAAAGGCACATTGAAGAAGGGAGTTAGAAAAGCATTGGTAACAAATGCCCCTTCATATCCCAAGCATTTTTGCTGTAAGCACAGTTGTTCTTTTGTGGAGGAAAATAGAATTGAGTTGTGGTATCAGGTTTGAAAACAGTACTAGATCTACAGTAATGAAAACCAGAGCAGTAGTAGAGAAAACGTGACCCAAAATCTGTACCTGCAGATTGAGTCACTGAAAGTTCATAAAGTCAGAAGGATGACTGGCTGTATCACCATTCTTCCAAACTTGGCAACTGAATAGAGAACCGGACTCACTCTGCTAGGGGACTGTCTTAGGGTCTAGTATTCTCTATGCTGCAGTAAAGGCCAACTATTTATTAAGCACTAAGGACAGCTATTCATGTTTTCTTTCTATCACCACAATAAACACTATGACCAAAAGCAACTTGAGAAGGGATTTTACTGATTTATACTTCTACATCACAGTTTATCACTGAGTGAAGTCAGAGCAGAAACTTGAGGCAGGAACATGAAGACATGGAATGAAGCAGAAGCCATGGAGGACCACTGCTTATTGGACTGCTCTCCATGGCCTGCTCAGCTAATTTCTTATACAACCCAGGCCCACATGCTCAGGGGTGGCGCAGACCATATAGAGATTAGTTAATTCATTGTTAATCAAGAAAATGCTTCCACAGAGTTGTCTAAGTGATGTCTGATGAAGGCATTTTCTCATTTGAGGTTTCTCCTTCCTGATGACTCTAGCTCATATCAGGATGACAAAAATTTAACAAGAACACTACCACGTATAGATAAGTAACTATAGATAGAACCCCTAGACTTCCAAGTATTCCTTCTAAGACTTTACATGTCCCTGAAGTTATGAGGCTTAAATGTTTCCAGATTATCAATAATCAAATGACTATCGCCAGTAATTAACCCCAACTTTAGGCTGCATATCTCAACAGTTTAGTGTGCATAGACAGAACTACAGTACAGCCTCAGACCCTGCAGTCTGCATCAAGGTGAGAAAAACTCATATTGACAACTGTAACACTACACCTGAAGTATAGGCCTTGGCACCACCAAAACTCTTAAGACTGTAAGAGTTGGGCACAATACAGCTTAGCATCAACCCAAGTTGCCAAGGGGTGAGGCTGTTTTACCAACTGTATCTCAAGGCCAGGCAACATAGATTAGTATGAGACCTTAGAAATAATTGTCACCTCAGAAATTTAGACCATGGTCCTAACTCAGAGTTGTACTACTTTTAGTGATATAACCCAGTTGATAAAATGCTTGCCTGACAAATAAAAATCTCTCAGTTTTTGTTACCTAGTGCCATGTAAAACCAGGTGTGTATTCACATATCTGCAATTCTAGCACTTAGAAAATAAAACAAGAGAAACAG